>NW_028328064.1:1267500-1435000 GCF_054136105.1 Typopeltis vanoorti
CAGGTTGTTGAGTTGCGTAGGTATCTGACGCGATCTCACAAAAGAACCGTATGAGTTGTTGAAGGATGTGGGGATGTAGAGAGTTGTTGTACGTCGTAATACGATATGTGTCTCTGTTATTTCGATAGGTGATGTTGAAGTAATTCCTTATTAATGCTATGTAGTGTTTCAGGTTTTTAATAATAATAATAATAATAATTGGAGATGCATATACAGGTATTTAAAGCCCATATTAAGCCAAGATTGACTTTAGTAGTTGTAATGTAGGATAAGGTGGTTTGTCTCAGATATGATTTTGTGCGTACATCATGTGTATCATAGTGGCCAGTTTGCCTAGTTACGGGATAAGAACCCTTGTAGGTGAAAAAACCTCAGCTTCTCAGAATAACATCGATTAACATACTGTCAAATGAAAAACAAAATATACTGAGCATTTATGAAATAAAATTATATTTAATCTCATATCGGCGTTTTCATTCTCACGGCTTAACCAATACAAGTGGGATCTTTTTACGATCGAATACCGCTTTCACATACATTTAAGAGTCAACACATTACGACCCTTCTTAGTATATCGTGTTAGGCCCTCATTTGTTCGAGATACTACTTACACACACGTTTTGGTATTAACTCCCAGACCAAAGAAGGTGTCCGGAGGTATTTATTCTGAAACAACTGTACAGACTAAGGTCTCGTGAGTGTTGCGTTCCACATTGTCCCACAAACGTTTGATAGGATTCTAGTCGTGAAAATTACACAGCTAGGGGAGCACACAGTAGATTTGAATATACTTTTTGAACTGTGCAAGCACAGTTCAAATGGTATTAATGGACTTTATAATACGGATTGTCTTGTTGGAAGAATCCAGATCGATAGGGTCACATTGTCACCGATATAGTGCAATCAAAACCTGGTCCGAAATAATCTACGCATAAGAATTAGCGGGCAAGAGGGAACGCGTTGATGTCCATTAGAACAGTCCCCATATCAGGATATCATCATCATCATCAGCCTGTTTCCGGAGAACCGCACCGTCTGATGATGATAGGGATAGTAATAATATTTGGCTCATCAGTGCAAATTATAAATACCTATGAGTCTGTTCAGCAGTTTCAGTTAGGTTCTTCATTGTTCACGGTAAGAGACTCGCTAATAGCGTGAGGACAACTGTAACTTGTAGGGTTGCTAAGATATTTCAGTTTACTTTATTGTTGTTAAGAATGTGATGAGAGCAAAGCAATCATTCAAAAATACACCATCCTAACTGCTATGATGGTGCCCACGTCTATCAAAATATGAATGCAACTGTACAACAATATTCAAATATCATGAATACGAAATATATTTTTATGTGTCTCCCATTAGTATCTAAGTTTGTTCATTGTTGACAGTAATGTAGTTAATAAAAAGAAACCATTAAAGCTTGAATTATAGTTCACCAAGTCACGGAAACTCAACCTTGCCATGGTTCACTTCATAAAATATTTTATAACACATTATAAGCAAAATGATATTTCAGAAAACTTTGGGTCAAATAACAATAATAATGGGAATTCTGTTAAATAAAGTGAGAAATGATAATGCTTTGTGGGTGAGTTGAGTATTAAAAATAAACATAGTTGAGTATTAAAAACTATAAATGGAATTTTGAGCGTGGATGGAGTGATACTGTTCATGCTCTTCCTAGATCCACAGAGCAGCAAAGCCAAGGTGCCTTCTAATTGGCTAAAAAATTTTAATCACAACTTCATTAAACATCAGAATAATATATAAATAACTATATAAATGTTATATAAAAAATTATAAATATTATATAAAATTTATAATTTTTATTATATAAATTCTTTATAATTCCTAAAATTTTACAAAAATGGTACAATAAGCTAAAACACCATTTTTATTTTATTATTCAAAATTCTAAAATAATAATGATATAACAATTATGTTACATAGGCTTTGGAGTCATTCATTCAATCCAATACCCTTGGAGGGTAATGGATGGCAATGCTGTAGCCAGTGAAGCTCTAACTGACGCTCGGCTATTGCTGTTACCCTCCTGCCATGATCAGAGCTTTAATTGCTCAATAACACCTTATCCCTACACTGTCCTCTACAGATAACGGGGAAGATGAAAAGCATTCTTGCTTTGCCCCTTTAAGCCAGTCCTTATAAGGATTATGTTACATAATTATTACATATAGGTAGATTATGTGTAAATTCCGATTGCTTGAATTCCAATTTATTATTCAGTGTTATACATAATCTTCAAGTGGTTTTACGAAATATATTATTCTTATTAAGATATAACCAGGGAGTTAGAGATTTATCAGCCGCAATGGCTGTCAAAAATACAATGTCCATGGTGGAAATTCAAACATCCGTTTTTTGGCAAAAGACGTTATTCATTCCTTCAACCAAACCTGTTACTGTTTACGCGGCTTTTATAGATCTCCGTAGCTCAGCTGGTAACGACTATGCCCTTTATTAGAAAGATCGGGAATTAAAAATTAACGTAAAAAATCAATTTATCCAATGGATATTAATTTTAAAAATTAGCAATGGGAAGTAAGGTTCGGTTTGATTTACAAATAAAGATAGTTACGAGCAGGGAAGGTTAATATTTTCCACATCATGCTCCTGAAATTCAGTAGATGATTTGCTGTCTAAGATAGGGGAAACTTAATCAAGAAACAGACTTTTTTTTTTGGTTGAGTTTCATTTTAATAAGTTTCATTGATAAACTAAAACAGAAATTGAAAGACAAAAAAAAAGTTAAGAAAATTGCCTCCTCGTAGCTTACATAAAATCAGTGGGAGGAAAATTGAGTATTGAAGTGCATGACATGAAAAACTCGCCAGTCCGTTGAATCATTCGATACTGAGTTACCAAATGCCTCTGCAAATGACGCCAGCACCACAACTGTTTGTTGGAAGCTAGAGAACATGGGTTTCCATCCATAAGCAGCTCCCCACAAGCCTAACATTAGCAAAGGCAACGCGCCAATCGGTGGGTGGAATGGATTAAAGTTTGCCTGCATTGGACTCTGGAACAGCAAAAACGTGTTCTCTGGAGTGATGAATCACGCTTCGCCATCTAGCATTTCGGATCTTGGTTTGGCAGACGCCAGAAGAACACTAACTGCCCGAATGTGTTGTGCCAACTGTGAAGTTTGGTGGAGTATCATGGATCAAGGCTCTGTTTTCATGGTTCAGGCTTCCCTTCACAGATGACATTCTAATCAATTCGGTGGTTCCAAATTTTTGGCAACAGTATGGTGATGGCTTTTTCCTGTATCAACATGACAATGCCCTTGTCCACAAAGGGACGGGTCATTGATGATATGAGGTGTTGAATAATTTTACTGGTAGGCACAGAGTCCTAATCTCAACCTGAACTGGAACGCCTATTGCAACCCTGACTGAATCGCCCGACATCAGCGCAAGGGCAACGCCAAGCGGCATTGCAACAACATATCAAACGCGTGGACACTCTTCCCCAGAAGATTGTAGGCGGTTATAGCAACAAAGCATGGACAAACTCCATATTAATGCCTTTCATATTAGCATGATCATTGGAATGAGCAGGCGTTCGGATATTTCGGATCAAATAGTGTACATCCAAAGGAAGCATTTGCAGCATCTTAAATGGTCTTGATAATAATACAGCAGTGATGAGATATCTCATTGACATTAACTACAGACAAATTTCAGCTTTAAGTATAGTTAGATCAAAGTAAGCTTTCAACTGGGTCTACGTGAATTCATATTTTCAAGTGTACAACGCTATGGATTGCGATAACACCTTTTACATTAGGAATGAAAGCCTGCAGTTTAGTACAAAGTAATCTCATCATTAATAGACATCTATTTGATCTTATAATTTTAAAGATAGGTGTAAGACAAGGATAACTTCTCTCCCCAGCTATTTATATTGTTCAGATGTTGGTCGTGTTTTTATAACACTCACACACTCTATGTATGAATAAGAACTGGGATACAATCGTACTAAGGCATCGCTTTAAGCAAGTATTAGAAATCATCTGCAGTACAAGCCTCTGTATTCATGAGAGAGAGAGAGAGAGAGAGAGAGAGAGAGAGAGAGAGAGAGAGAGAGAGAGAGAGAGAGAGAGAGAGAGAGAATATTATTATTCAGAAAGATGTCAATACCTTTGGCATACACTAAAGATTTTCATTCCCCAGGAAACTTGAACAAGTAAATACAGTCTATTACATATCGCCCGAATATATTTTCATCTCTGCCGCCATTGGTCTCTCTTCACAATTTCAAGAATAGCCAAGAAATCTAACAAATTTTCTATAGAGAGAGAGATGTTGTTCAGAGATGAAAGAAATTAAATTTACCACACACAGTCAAAAGAGCTTCACTTCCTGAAATATTCTTAAGAGTGACCCCTATCTATCACTAAAGGATGTATCTTCGTTTCTGCATGAATCTCGAGAGGTGTTAATGTCACCCAAGAATGTCTTGGGTGACATTCTTTCTCCGAGGTTACGTAACACTTTCCAAAATTATAGCTAACTTGGAATCTAGGAATCAAAGTCGAACAGATAGACGTCAAATCTTTTAAGATTGTTATGCCGACAGAATAAATAAAGATTGACTCCGACCTCCTATGACAGATGAACCGCCGCTCATTGCATTCAAACCAGTAATAAATTGACGAACCTTTGCACGCAGAAGGTGTGAAACCGTCTGTTCCAAGAGCATCATCACAGGGAGAACAGCACACTTCATGTTTTCCATCAACTGTTGAATGAAAGATAAAAAAAAAAAAATCATCTCCTGGCTGAGCACAGAATCTACATCACTATCTATTTCATGAATTGGTATACATGATAGAATCCTTGATTTTAATTTGTTTATTTTTTCTTTTTTCTCACATATGAATGAGGTTTGACCACGAGATGTACTTAAGAAACTTTCTTCATAAAAGTAGAAAAATATGTAACAATTAATGCAGTTATCTCTGTATATAAGATTGCTTTTAATAATAATAATAATAATAATAATAATAATAATAATAATAATAATAATAAATTTTAATTATATATTTTTTAATTATATACATAATTATATATATTATTATTCTCTCTCTCTCTCTCTCTCTCTCTCTCTCTCTCTATATATATATATATATATATATATATATATATATATATATATATATATATATATATATATATAGAGAGAGAGAGAGAGAGAGAGAGAGAGAGAGAGAGAGAGAGAGAGAGCACATAGCTAGGGTTGTTCAAAATTTCACCACGTACAAACTTTGAGGGGAGGTGGTAGAGAACAAAATCAACCATATTCACATAGGAGAGCATGAAAGTGATAGGTGGCGCTGTTCGCCAGCGTTCCAGGTGAGTAATTGGGCTTCCTCATTCAAGCTTTGAACGTCGTTTTACGGACGTCTCATTCCATGCGTCGTTTTGCGAACGTTGAGATGGCAGACATGCACCTCGTTTATCATATTATGTATCTAACTACTATTGAACTATTCAGTTACGCCTAATAAAATTTTATGCACCACTTACTGCCTTGTATTATTTCTGTATCTTTATGCCCCTGTCAGTACCTTCCGATGGCGTTTCCGGTCATGCTTTCCTATGTGAATGTGGTTGATTTTGATGTTCTCTACCTCCCCTCAAAATTTGTACGTGGAATTTTGAACCACCCTGTATATAAGAGAGCATATTACAGACGTAATTCCATTTCTTTGAAGCGACCTTGAAGAAAGAACCGACTTTTCGAATTACTTTTCATTTGTTGCGATCTCATTCGAGCTCAGAATTACAAATTGAAGCTAAAACGGCCTTAGAAGTAATATGATAAGTGTTTCAAAAAGTAAGAGAAGATGAGCAGCTGTTAAAAAGTGAAAATCTCGAAAAAAAAAACTGCTTAACCTTTTTAATGATAAAGCAAAAAAAAAACTATGTAGTCATCTTAGGAGTATTCTTAAGTCCAAAGCTTTCTTAGTTGTTGCCTAGTAGCAACATCAATTAGGATTCTACTCATGTGCTCTCACGCGTTTCCCAATACGGGATTATCCGTCAAGTGAGATGGTGTAGAGTGTGTCGAACAGACTTTTAATGACCCGTACTAAGAAGGAGACAACAGGCCATAGGGTAAAACAGAAAAAAAAAATAAGAAACATAGCCAAGAAAGAAACACTAAAGGAGCAATTAAGAGAGCAGATTGAATCTTTGGCTGCGGTTGTGATTGCCTCCAGAAACGTACGGGATTAGAGAGTATAAAGAATCAATCGTATGTAATTATTGAAGAAGCACAAGAATGCTATTGTTACAAGATAAAAAAAAATCACGTGGGAACAATTAAGACTAATAGAGATCCCTATCTGTTGCACTTTCGTTTCTTTCTTATGTACTTGTGTATAATTAACAAACATTGTTTCTTTTATACTTAAAATATAATCACAAAAACGTCTGAATGTCATGCTTGAATATGTATGATTGAGAGATATGATTGAGAGATAACATAAGAATCCAGTTTATTTGATTAATTCTACTAACGAATGTAATTCTATAAAGAAAATAAGACTGCAGTCGAATTAATTTCCATAATTCCTCTATAGTTTTATTAACTTATTTTGTCTGATTTTATATATATTCTTCCTCTAGTACTTGCATTCTTTAATTTTATGGTTTCTTATGCCTCTGTTGACGTGTCTCATAATCAATTTTGTTTTTCACCACGATCTACGTTATTTAGAGAAACCTATACATTTTCAAGAAACATTTGCATTTCATTATATTTGTATTAAATACAATTTAATACATATATTATATATTAGAATATTAATATATAATACAAATACAAATATTTATATGAAATTTGTATTTTTTAAGTTTTTATATTTTTCACTGGTATATTAATCATTTTCCTTTGGTCAAAACATCTTCCACCATCTTTATTTATATAATGTACAAAACAATGCAAGTAATACAAGTACAATAACAGAACAATATTACAAGTGCTATATGTTGAACACCCTCCATAGTGAATTGAACGTTTCCAGAAGTATTATTCGGTTAGAAAGGCCTGGGGCAGAATTTCGTTTAGGATGCAAAGAACTTTTATTGTCTTTTCGGTTGAAAGCGAGTCATTTGGTCTCACACGAAAATGGCAAGGTTTTTTTTTTCTTACAGGAAAGACAAACCAGTCAGAAGACCCACACAATTAACGGATAATAGCGCACTACAGCCCTTTTATTTCTTCGTGTTAGGTTCCTCCCCTCAGGAGAGCTCAACCTGTCCCTTAGAACTGGTTGAGAGCACTCCTAATGAGGGATTAGGTATTGTATTTTATGACTGTAGATTGTGTGTGTGTGTGTGTGTGTGTGTGTGTGTGTGTGTGTGTGTGTGTGTGTGTGTGTGTGTGTGTGTGTGTGTGTGTGTGTGTGTGTGTGTGTGTTCACGTGCCGGTTTGTCTGTTCTCAGGGACGAAAATCCTCTAAAGGTCTATTGACGGTGTTTCGCATCTTAACTGCTTTTCATATCCAACCAAAGGGCTTTTAAGACCGACTATGGAGGCTCATTTCACGCATGTTAGAGAAACAAAGTGAACTTTTATATGACACAAGGATAATTTGATAATAGTAAGCATTCTAACAGTTTTATTGATGCTCCTAGGTGACATTTTCCTCTTTCGGTCATTCTTAATTTCCATGTAATCCACTTGTCAACCGGCCTGTATATTCCTTGTTCCAGCAATGCAATTGTTTTCGATATATTTATCAACACGTCTGTTCAAGAAGTTGCAATTGTTTTTCAATTTCTTATAAGGACTGGCTTAAAGGGACGAAGCAAGAATGCTTTTTCATTCTCCCCGTTATCTGTAGAGGACAGTGTAGAAATAAGGTGTTATTGAGCGCAATTAAAGCTCTGATCATGGCAGGAGGGTAACAGCAATAGCCGAGCCTCAGTTAGAACTTCATTAGCTACAGCATTGCCATCCATTACCATCCAAGGGTATTGGATTGCTAACCTTAGTCCATATAAGGACTGGCTTAAATGGGCGAAGCAAGAATGCTTTTCATCTTCCCCGTTATCTGTAGAGGACAGTGTGGGGATAAGGTGTTATCATCATCATCATCAAATTCCTGCCATGTACTCTCAAGGGGTGTACAGGATATAACAGTACTACATGAAAAAATTACATCATTACTAACTTCCTATCTACAATTTTCCTCCAAATCAGTCTGTTACTTGTCAAGACTCCAACATTATCAGATCTTATATTTCTATCGTCTAAGGCACTTTGTACAGTATCAATCCACCTACATCTTGGTCTTCCTCTGGGTAGTTTTCCTGCCAACCTGGCAGAGAACACTTGTTTTGCTAATCTTTCCTCTCCCACTCTATTTAAGTGACCATACCACCTGAGATTAGCTCTGCTAATGCATTCCTGGATGCTGACAATGTCAAGTTCTTTCCTAATATCCTCATTTTTAATATGATATTGCCATTGATGCCATCTGTTCACGCCTCTAATCTTTCTCAGGACTCTCATATCTGCGGTCTCTAGTCTTTGGTGAAGTGTTTTACTTCTGACCCAGCTCTCAGATCCATAAGTTAAAACTGGTTTGAACACTGTCTTGTATACAGCTAATTTAGTGTTCCGACTAATTTCTCTCTTATTCCATATGAATTTATTCAATTGACTTCCCACCATACCAGCTTTGCTGATTCTGTTGTCTATTTCTATATTTAATTTACCATCTTCAGTAAAAATTGTGCCTAAGTAGCAGAAATGTTTTACTTGTTCCCCAGGTTCTCCATTCACAACACAGTTGACATTTTCAATGATTCTGCCTATTTTCAATGTCTTTGTATTTTTATTGCTGACCTTCATACCATATCTATTACAACAGCTATTCAATTTAGACAGAGAATCTTGCAGACTTGTAGCGGATTTATTTAGAAGTATAACATCATCGCATAAAGCAAAGAGCTGACATTAACATCTCCAATTTTGATATCAGGTTTAATACCACTTTCCTTCATAATGTGATCCATATAGATAATGAATAACAGAGGGGATAATGTACATCCTTGTCTCACACCAGATTTAACATTAAACCATCTTCCTGTACTTCCTTCAATTCTAACTGCTCACTTACAATTCAAATAAAGACTAAGTGTTGCTTGATACAATGCCCCATTGACACCATATAACTGCAGCGTATTGAGTAGCTTCCCTCTTGGCACCTTGTCATATGCCTTTTCCAAATCGACAAAACTTAAATACAGATCTTTGTTATATTCCCATGCTTTCTCGACTATTTGTCGTAAAGTAAAGATCTGATCCTGACAGCCTCTATTTGGCCTGAATCCAGCTCGTTCTTCACCAAGCTTTTCTTCCACAATTCTTCTCAACCGTTTCTCAAGTATACTTGCACAGATCTTGCCAGGAACACTCAGTAGGGAAATACCTCTGTAATTCTCACATTCAGTTTTATTTCTCTTTTTATATATGGGTACTATGAGAGCTCTACTCCAATCATCGGGAATTCGTCCCTCTGTCCAGGCTTTCTGAACTATGCAGTGCAGCCACTGTAAGACTTTTATACCACAATACTTCAGCATTTCTGGTCGAATATCATCTACTCCTGCTGCCTTTCCACATTTCAAGCCATTGATGGCTTTTTCTACTTTAGGTATGGATATGTATTCCTGACTGCATGCCTGGTCAGTGTTTTTTATCACTATGCTGTCATCACTGCTTGTTTCATTTAGCAGTTTTTCAAAGTAATTACTCCATACTTCAAGGATATCTTTTTCTCCTGTTTTCATTTCACCTTTATCATCTCTAACTCCTTTTACAGCACTCTTTCCTCCATTCCTAAGCTTCTTCAACAACCTCCAGAATATTTTGCCACCTTCTTGATATTTATTTTCTATATTCTTGCCAAAGTCCTCCCATGACTTTTGTTTAGCTAGTTTTACACACTGTTTAGCTTTCTTACATTTGTCTCTGTATTCTGTAAGAGTAAAAGCTGACTTATTTGCCAGGAACTTTTTATATGCTTTCTTCTTTTCCTTCACTGCCCCTTTAACTTCCTGTGTCCACCAGGGAGTTCTGATTTTTTTATCCTTGCACACAACCTCACCACATGCCTCTCTGGCAGAATCAATCAATGTTTTCTTCAGAGTTTGCCACTGAATCTCCAAGGTTTGATTCCTGTTCTCAAACTCTTTTATTTTCATTTCAATAATCTTTCTGTATTTTAGTTTACAGTTCACATCTGAGAGCTTCTCAACTTTTATTCGCTTTAAAACTTTCTTACATGTTATTCTTTTCAATATGAAATTCAATTTTATCCTGCTCAAGACTAAATAGTGATCACTTCCAATTTCAAATCCTCTGTACACTCTGGTATCCTGCACCAGAGAGAAAACATCACTATCAACAATAACATAGTCAATGAGACTTTTCTTATTCCTAGCCTCTTCTCTCCATGTGAATTTGTGCACATTTTTATGTTGGAACATGGTGTTAGTAATAACCAGTCCATGTCCTGAGCAGAAATCCAACAGATATTTGCCATTATTATTAGCTTTGCTCTTTTCTCCAAATTTTCCCAAAATATTTTTGTATGTCTCAAAGTCATTTCCTACTCTGCTATTTAGATCCCCAACAAGGACCAACTTTTCATTTTTCATTGTGTCAGTTGCTTTTTCTAAAGCCTCATAAAATTCCTCCACTTCTACCTTAGTAGAACCTTCTGTGGGACCATAGGCACAAATAAGTCTCATTGTCCAGTTCCCCATTCTCATATTTGCCCACATTACTCTACTTGAGACTGACTGCCATTCAAGAAGATTAGCCTCGTATTTTGTGTTGAATACTATGGCTACTCCTTCTTTTCCTTGATTGTCATTGCCTGAATATAACATTTTGTATTTATTGCTCAGAAAGATCTCACCAGTTTTGGTCTTTTTTGTTTCAGTCACCCCTATTATATCGATCTGGTACTTATATAATTCCTCAGCTAGCTCCATTTCTTTGCCATTCAGGCTTCTTACGTTGATAGTACCGATCTTTAACTCTGGTGATGTTGAGTTGGGGTTTGTTTTCAGATTTGTTCCAGTAGCTGACTTTTCGCTGTTCGCCCTGGTTCCCTGGCGAAAACAACGGGGGCCTTGTTTAACCGGGCGACGCCCCAGCCGAATGAAATTTTGTCATGTTGTACCATCATTTTTTATTTTGGTTTAACCAATAAGAATACAATTTGGTCGGCTAAATCCCAAATTGCCAGCCCATCCTCGTTCGTTCAGTATCAAAGTAGATACCCAACAGGGTGCACCACGAGAAGGTGAGGATTGGACATTAGGTCAGAAGCCCTGGTCGGTTCTCCGCATTCCTTTAAAGGCTATGTGGAGGTCTCCTCTCAGTTATACAGCTTTTATAATAGCTTCAGTTAAAACTTCATTAGCTACAGCATTGCCATCCATTACTCTCCAAGGGTATTGGATTGAATGAATCAATCACCGCATCTCACGGTCGATTGATTCCATTTCGATGTCTGGATTGTTGACCAAAAGTTGTTTACAGAGATTTTATACAATAACTATGAGAAATAAAATAAGGTGTGTAAAAAAAAAAGGTGCCTCAGTTATGAAGAAAAAGTCGTGCAATTACCACCGCAAATTTATTAACCTTCCTTGCATCTGATTCAATGTGTAATTCAGAAATTAAAACCCGGCCACAATCGTACAAATAAATGAGTTATTGATTTGTACATTTGATCTCGTAGGTGTGCTGTTGCTATAATAATAAATAGATGCATTCATGGATGAGATTTCAGATTAAGTTTTCGTAAATCCTGTGAGTGGTTAGGTGATGAAATACGACAATAATCGTATGATATATTCATCCATTAATTAGTAATACAGAAATTCCATCACGAATATTTGCCCGAGGTTTGCAACGCTTATCTGCTGTTCCAAATCAGATGTATTTGATTCGGACAAAGAAACTTAAGAAAAATCCACGTTTTCTTAACAGCGATGCCCTGGGCTACTGAATAAATCCTCTATTAGACAAACAAGTAGCTAGTGAAATCGTTTCAATGTGACGATCTTTTCATGAAGGCACGAATTTAAGAAGGTGTTTGTATTTTGACATTCATATTAAGCCGACCATTCTTGTTTACCAAGTCGCCAACTATATTTACAAAAGAAATATATTGAAATCTCTAGAATTATTTACGTTAGATGATACCTCCGAGTTCAGAATAAAGCAAATGTGGACAAATATTTGCAAATAATGGAAGTAATGTTCTCTGTATGGAATACGGTGTGATTTTAAACAAAGTCTCCCAATTAGAATTTTATGTAATTGAAATAGATGGCAATTGTCAACATTACAACTGGGTGGCGCTAGCTTCGGTGTCAATAATAATACAGTTACTAAACAAAGCCTTACGCTTGGTTATACACACGATATTGTGATATTATCTGTAAGGATTTAAATCTTGAAATGAGTTTCTTCTTTAATCGGATAGCGAAATATTTATTATTCATAAATATAACCGATACACAGAGCAATTGAACTTTGTCCTTTAATTAGTAATTCTTCATTGGAAATTCCTTTAAGTATTCAAATGAAATCACTTAGTTCTTCTGATACACTTGACACCAATCAGCAAGTGACGTCACTGCATGCTTCGCGCGATATAACTCGAAGACGTAAGAATTGTCAGATGCTGAATCTTACTCGGGGAAAGTGTGGGGGGGGGGACAGTTCATTTGAATATTTCGTAGAAGCCTTATAACAAACCCCTGTTTTAAATACTTGAAATAAAAATATCAGGGATGTGCAAATACTAAATATAACAAAACAAAAGTATATTAAAAATGACCTAATTATTTTTTGATAACTTCTCAAGTACTGATTACATAGTTTTACTGTACAAACGTGTTTCCTTAAATTATGCCTGAACCGCAGTTATTAAGTGGAATATATATACTCCACTAGTATCTATTTCACAACCTGGAAATTGACTTATATTCAACCCATTCCCAAGAAGGGCCACATGTCACTGCCATCCACCTACCGCTCTATCTCGCTTACCTCACTGCTGTTTAAAGTAATGGAGAAAATCACCAATTCCCAACTCCTACACTACCTTGAAGGCCACCGTCTAATAAACTACGTATGGATTCCGTCGCTGCCGATTAACAGGAGTTCTGCTCACATATGTCACCCGTCTCTGGACAAATACCATGGAGAAATTTTGAAAATGTCAAGCATGTGGTATCTCCAAAGTTTTGACCGGGTCTGGTAGAAAGGCTTACTAAGAAAACTGCCATCATCTGGTCAGTCTCAGGACTTCTGTAGTTGAATTGCCAGCTTTCTGCCTGGACGTAATCCCCTCATCATTCAACTGATGCCGGGATTCCGCAAGGTTCTCTCTCCTCTCACCAACCCTCTTCCTGCTATACATCAATGACCTACTTCAGTTGACCTCCAACCCAACACAGGTTTGCAGATGACAGCACATTGCACTCCTCTCTTTAATTTCATAAATCTTACTCTACAAAACTCACCTCAACCTGCAGAACATCGATCACCACCTTCGTCGATTCTGAACTCCAAGCTATCCTTCAATGGGGGTTCAGATAACCTAGTCAATTTCAATGCTAATAAAACCCAGTACTGTCTCATTTCTCATAAAAAAGAACCATTTTCTCCCAGTATTATTTTTGAAGATACCCAAATTTCCAGACAGTTTGAGATTTCTCCTCATGGAATTACCCTCACAAACACATAACAACTATTTCATCCTCAGCTTCTAGAAAACTAGGATTTCTCTTTCTCTCAAAACGTTATTTCACCCCTGAATAGCTGTTATCCTTATATAAATCACAAATACCCCAGCTATTGAAGACTGCTCTCACATATGGGGGCCCTAAAAGCTCTCTCAACATGCTTAACTCAATACAGAGGAGAGCAATTAGACTTACTAATGACCAATTTCTTACGAACTCCTCCCCTCGCTCACTTTCACACAGACGTTTGGTTTCTGAAATTTGTGTATCCTATAAATATTTCCATGGGAAATGCTCATCTGAAACAGCATCGATAATTCCCCCACTTAGTACTAAGCTCGTTGGAACACGCGCACCTGCCACTCAACATCCCTTCACAGTGCACCTTGGAATAAACAGAACAAGTTTCTCTTTCTCTTCTTTCATCCCTGCAACAGGTGCATTGTGGAACAGTCTTCTCCTTGTTGTGTTTCCCAAGGAGTACAATATAGTCTTTTAAATCAAATGTAAACAAAATTCCTCCTTTCCCAAACCCACTACTCATGCACGGTAGATGGCGAATCTATGACACGCGTTCCAGAGGTGGCATGTCCGAGAATTTTGCTGGTATATCAACGCTTTACAGGTGATATCCTTTTATACGCTTATAAATTATTCAACCTTTTTTTTATTGTTACAATACGTACAAGTTAAATTTTGTTTTACACCAGAGAGCAGCTATGAAGATTTGCATATGATTAGTGCGGTATTAACAAAAGGTCGCGCGACCCAAAGACAAAGGCAACCCACAAGTGTTGAGTTGAAATGCTAAATCTCTTCAACCGAATTCCATAACATGTGAAACTGTCAAAACAATATTCACTATATATTTCTTAGTTTTAGCACATTCACGACGGGGTCGATTATCGTTCTGACGGAACCCCAATTTATCGGTGGGCTCAACTCACACAAAGTTTCAACATTTGGTTGAATTTTATTGTTGCTTGTTTGCGTTTGAGTTGGCACAGGAACTCACACAAGCATTATATGGCATGTTTCAATTCGTGGTAGAATTTTATTTGAAGTTAGCCTTTGTGATCTGTCATAATGACATCGAGAATTTCAAATGCAATAAAATAAAAACTTATTTCATGTAACTGAAACATTGGACAAGAGTTTTTAGTTAGATACTCTGTTTCCAGTGCAATATATGGTTTTGCTTGAGTCTATACAGCGTAGTTTCTGTGAGAGGGGACATGTGATTCACTAGTTAGCGCCGTTTTTATTCCAGCTGTATCTAATTGCACTATTTGTTGAGAAATATATTACACAGACTGCAAAAGCCTCTGTACCTTAATCAGGGATACAATAAAACTACACTTGTTTTTCTTGCATCTGCAGTATAATGGCTGTTGTGAAGGGCGTGTTGTTAACCGCAGGGAGCGAGTTACTATCCCCTCGACGCGAACATGTTTAAACATTTTTTGTGTGCGAGGCATATGCAACACTTTTTAATTTATTTTTTTCGTAAAGTAAAATCAGGGGTACCAGTTATATGCGATGGCGACTTGTTTTCGAGTAAATATGGTAAGCGTTTTGCCGACAAGTTGATGCTTCCCTTGCTCAGCTAATTTCGATGGTGAGTTACAATGCATAAATATTTTTCTCACTACTGTTTTTTTTTTATCCAACATAATGAAAATCAATTTAATAATACAATAATCAATTTTACACTAAATAATATTATAAATTTATATATAAATAAATATTATAAATCAAATAAAATATTATTTTTATAAAATGATAAATAATTATTTAAAAAATATTATAAATAAACTAGGGGGATCTTCCCCCAGGCGCCTACGGTGCCCAACCCCCCGTGTTCCGGACTGGTAGGCCGGTTCTCCTCGAATTCTGATGATTCGAATTTTGAAGACTCGAAACTCAGGGTAGCCCCTGAGTTTATAATATATATATATATATATATATATATATATATATATATATATTATAAATTTATAAATAAATTAATTAAGTTATATTAATTTTTCCCCTATTAAAAACTGTCCGGCACGTCAGCAAATCGATTACTAAATTTTTGGCACGCGCACGTAAAAAGGTTCGCCACCAATGCATAGGTTGATCACCAACCTCTCGGGTATGATCTCAACATAAAAAAAAAAAAAAAAAAAACTAAGTAGCATATACAGGGTGTCCCAAAATTCACGCAAGAAGTAATTTTGATAGAAAACACAGGTTTTTAATTAAAAATTGTAATTTCTTATTGATTCATAAAGTATACAGTATAGGGTTATGCATAGAATAGCATATCGGGTAAATGGCCTCCACGGCTTTGCTGGCACATACGCACTCTTTAGTCGAAATTTCCCATGACCGTTTTGCATAAATGTGGCTGAATTTCGTTGATACAGCGCTCAATTTAATCCTTCAAGGCGTGGGTGGTCTTGGACTTGTTGGCATAAATCTCAGACTTCAAAAACCCCCGAAGAAAAAAGTCCAACGGCGTTAAGTCATATGATCTGAGCGACCAATTCTGATCACCAAAACGGGAAATTACACGACCAGGAAATGGCTCATGCAGTAATTGAATTGTTTCTCGGGCTGTATGGCATGTGGCACCGTCTTGTTGAAACCACATCCATATCTTGCAATTCAGGCACAAAAAACTGGATTATCATGTCGCGATAGCGAGCACCATTAACTGTTATTGCCTTACCAGCCGCATTTTCGAAAAAGAATGGACCGATGATGCCTCCAGCCCAAAATCCGCACCAAACAGTGACACGTTGTGGATGTATTTGTTTCTCAACAATCACTCGTGGATTTTCTGCCCGAAATGCGACAATTTTGTCGATTAACGAAGCCATCAAGATGAAAATGGGCCTCATCGCTGAAGATGATTTTGTTCGAAAAATAAGCATCCACTTGTTGTTGTTCCATAATACATTCAACGAACTCACTTCGCTGTCTGTGGTCATTTTTAATAACCCTGAACTGTCAGCTATCACGCTCTCTTTTTTTTTTCTCCTTGGAAACACTTTACCGCACAAATGGCGCTAAAGTTAGATCTTGCGTGAATTTTGGGACACCTGTATAATGAGGTCTTGGACTGTTGTAGGGCGAACGTCCCTTGACCTCACCTGATGCTCCAGTTCGTTCCACCGATTTTCAATAGGGTTGAGATCAGGCTCTGTGGAGGCCAGCAACGTGTGGTGATGTTTATGCCGACAAGTTATACCTTATTAATTAAAAAAATTAATATAACAAAAATATCAATTTTTGAAATGTTATTTTATATCTGCCTGGTGCGTTTACATATAAACATTATCTCAGTATATTCTTGAAAATTCTCGGTAGAATCTTTTTTCTAAAAAAAATATATTATATTTATTTATTTATTTATTACCAATTTGCACAACGTGCACCGTTTGTTGCATCATAACACATCTGATACAAGTCCTTAAAAGGGCGAAGCAAGAATGCTTTTCATAACCCCGTTATCTGTAGAGGACAGTGCAGGGATAGAGTGTTATTGAGCTATATAAAGCTCTGATCATGGCTCGAGGGTAACAGCAATAGCCGCGCCTCAGTTAGAACTTCATTGGCTACAGCATTGCCATCCATTACCCTCCCTGAGTACCCATTTTAGTCGCCTCCTACATGCATGAGCTATATTGGGGCTGATACGTAAGTAAATGGATAAAAATTAGAACGATTCCAAGACCACTCAATAGTGGCCGAAAGATCGTCCAACTCAGCGTTGGCTTAACTCACTGACGGACCCCCCCACCACCACCGAGAAGAACCGCTCATATTCCAGGGAAAAGCATCCACCAACAAGGCCCCTCACGGGCCATACCGGAGAACACCCTCCCCCAGAGACTCAAAATGCTCTTCCAGGGAAATTCCCCCGAAATCAAGTCCTCCTCACCGGAGCAAAATTCCGGAAGAAACCTGAGAGAACTAACTTTCGAAATTCAGCATCCATTTAGTCGCTTCTTACGACATAGTTAGATTTGCATTGGCGATATTTAAGTAAAGCCAACTAAAAACATTAGGACGATCCCTTGCCCACTCAACTGTGGCCGAAAGACCGCTCAACTCAGCGTTGACTCCATTCAGTGACGGGCACCCCCACCACAGAGCAGAACCGCTCATATTCCAGGGAAAGGCATCCACCGACAAAGCCCCTCATCGGGCCATCTGAAGACTCAAATTGCTCCCCCAAAGCAGAAACCTTAAGAGAGCGAAACTCAAACTCTCGAAACTCAGTGTCCATTTAGTCGCCTCTTACGACATGCTTGGATTTCCATTGGCGCTATTCTTTCCTGGCCACCACACAAGAATGATGTAATCTGATACAAGAAGTCCTTATAAGGACTGGCTTAAATGGGCGAAGCAAGAATGCTTTTTATCTTCCCCGTTATCTGTAGAGGACAGTGTAGGGATAAGGTGTTATTGAGCTATTAAAGCTCTGATCATGTCAAGAGGGTAACAGCAATAGCCGAGCCTCAGTTAGAACTTCATTGGCTACAGCATTGCCATCCATTACCCTCCAAGGGTATTAATCACCGCATCTCACGGTCGATTCCAATTTCCATCTGATATATGTTCTTAAAAGAACTGGGAGATGGACTGAGTCCTTGACTCTTTATCCCGTCATCTGAATGAAGAAAATCTGCGTGGATAGGGTGTTATTGAGCTAAAAGCTCTAGTGATGGCTGAGTAACGGCAATAACCGAGCCTCAAGTAAAACTTCACTGGCAACAGCATTGCCATTCGTTACCCTGGAAGTTCTAAAAAGGACATTCCTAATCTTATTTTCTCCCATCTGCTACATCTAATAAATTTTTCTCCCATTTGCTACATCTAATATTTTTCTTCCATCTGCTACATCTAATATATATATATATACAAGTTCTTATAAGAACTGGGCGTTGGACTGAGTCCTTGACTCTTTATCCCGTCATCTGAATGAAGAAAAACTGTGTGGATGGAGTGTTATGGAGCTAAAAAGCTGTTGTCATGGCTGGGTAACGGCAATAGCCAAGCCTCAGTTAAAACTTCATTGGCTACAACATTGCCATTTGCTACCCTGATTAGTAAGTAAAGGGTAAAATCTCAAAAAATCGGACGATCTCTAGGCCACTTCATAGTGGGCGAAAGACCGTCCATATCTCAGCGTTGGTTCCACTCAGTGACGGGCTCCCCGACCACTGAGCAGAACCGCTCAAATTCCGAGGAAAATAATTCACCGACAAGAACCCCTCAGCGGGCCGTGCCGGAGAACACCTTCCCCGGAGGCTCAAGGTGCTCCCTTAAGGCAAAAACCCTAATGGAGCGAACACAAAAACTCACACCCAGGATAACAGCAACCGCCGAACCTCAGTTTACTTCCTCGGTTCAGCATTGCTAATTGTTACCCTAGAAGTCCTGATTAGTAAGTAAAGGGTAAAATCTCAAAAAATCGGACGATCTCTAGGCCACTCCATAGTGGGCGAAAGACCGTCCATGTCTCAGCGTTGGTTCCACTCATTGACGGCCGCCCCGTCCAAGCACCCCGACGGGCTCCCCGTTTAAGCAGAACCGCTCAGCGTTGGTTCTACTCAGTGTCGGCCGCCCCGTTCAAGCACCCCAACGGGCTCCCCGACTCCTGAGCAGAACCGCTCAAATTCCGAGGAAAATAATTCACCGACAAGAACCCCTCAGCGGGCCCTGCCGGAGAACACCTTCCCCGGAGACTCAAGGTGCTCCCTTAAAGCAAAAACCCTAAGGGAGCGAACTCAAAAACTCACACCCAGGAGAACAGCAACAGCCGAACCTCAGTTTACTTCCTCGGTTCAACATTGCTAATTGTTACCCTAGAAGTCCTAAAAAGGACATACGCATCATATATATACATATATATACAAAGTTTATTTTATTCTTATTTATAGAGTAATGATATAAAAATCTTAAAGGTGTTCTTAAAATAACTAATAAATTTAAGTCATATTTAATTGTTTGATATTTTTGATGTATAAAAAATATAGTACTTTAATACAATTAATAAGTATTTAAAATAATTGCTAAGATAAACTTCTTAGAGAATAAAATTCTAAACCAAGATACCCAATGGGAAGTCGAATGATAGGGAAGATCGTTTTCTAGAGAAATTGTATTCTATATATAGGGATAAGAAAAGGCATGATATTGTGAACCACCTGGAAGGGGTCATACATAAAGCGCATAATAACAACGGGGAATCGTACACAGAAAAGATAAAATTCTAAATTGTAATAACTCTGGAGATAAGCATTTTACGAACGTCTACTTTCCTCCTTGTGCCTTTATCGTGTTTCACAAAGGCTTGTGACGCAAAGTAGTCCTAAAGGCTACTTCTTTGAGCTGATTGTAAACTTACAGCACATTCGTTGCTATTCTGATCTTTCAGGTCGGAATACTGAAGAACGCTGTGTAATCCAGCAGTCGCTGCGTGTCTTTGTTCTCTCTGCAAAATCTTTTTATCATCCTTTACATGGTCTTGACTGTAGCACTTCTTTCTAGATGGTTCTGAATAATCTTTTAAGGACGCGTCTTTTTTTAAAAAAGCGATTTTTTTAAAAAATTATTTTGTTGTCGTGTTAAATCACAACACGGCAACCACATACTGAGTTTCCACTTTTCTCACATTCAAAATCTTTTCAGTATTTTGTATTACTATAATATTTTGGTGTGTAAGTCTCTTTATAGTAATGTATAATAAAATTTTAAAATATATTAATATCTAAAAGAAGTTCATTAGATTTTATTATTTCGTATTTATTTTTATGCTTAATTTTAATAGTATTTTGAGTATCCTATAGAAATTGTCAAATTTCTTACAAAACTATGGAAGATATTAAGGTACATCTCATTAAAATATCCGACGCTTAAGCACGGCTTTATTCGAGATCCTAACATCGCATTTCGCTGGAATATTGATTGTACAGATAATGTGAATCCCACGAGTCATTGCTTCACACAGGAATAAATATTCATCAGCTTCAAAACGGAGAAAAATTTTCTAAAGATTCGAAGTTGGTTAATGTTAAAGTAAGAAGTCTAACTTTTGCCAGTGAAATAATTTACGAGAATTCACTCCAGGCATACATTAAGAGTGTTTTTTTCCCTTAAGATTTTAAGAAAAGTAGAGAGAGCTAAGATATTTTTTCCGATATTAACTATATGTAATTATCTCGCAAATGTCTCGCTTGGACAATATTGCATACGATTTCACTGAAAAATGGATATTTAAAAGAATATTAAATATTTACCTTAAGGCAAGCAAGGGTATATACATTTAAATATGCTCAGATATGAACCTGCAATTTTTGTAAACTGCTATTTTCAAACAGCAACCTTGGCATCGAGAATATTGCATGATAAACAGGAGCGATTTCACAACACCTTTTAAATGTGATGACGTAAACAAGTGGAAATAAATTATAATGGAATTAACCAATAGTAGCTATCTATCATGACGGGACTTATGATGTCGAACAGAAATCAGTGAAATGTGCATTAACTATGAAGCAAATTAGAAACTCTACTCTTTGCTAGCAATTTCGAATAATATCTGAAAATTAGAGAAATGTCATTTGTGAATATTAACAAATGCTTCTAAGTTTAATATTTTAGAGCATTTTTGTTAACATCGCCACAAAATATTCGTTATTAAATAATGTGTAAATAGCGTTTTTCTTTTTTTTAGTTTATTTTTATTCATTTTCTTTTTTTTAGTTTATTTTTATTCATTTTCTTTTTAACAAGTTATTTTTAGACGTATATATTTGCAATTATAGGCAACTTTTTTCGAGATAAAGTTATGCTGTCCATTTTCTCTTACAATTGTTCCAAATTATTTTCTACGTCTGTAATAATGAACATAATCTACATTCTTTTATTTTATTTTTTTTTAACTAGCAGACTAGTTGCATTTTCCAAAAATGTTCTAGTATCATAAGGAAGCCAAGGTTTATGCAAATCAGGAGCTCGGCTTTATATTATTACTATATTAGCCCTGTTTTTATTTTCTAAAAACAAGGCTAATAGAACAATATAACTCATTTGGTATGCTGTAATAACCTCACAAATTAAGATAAATACACTACTATTTGCAGATGATTAAATTGGTATTAGTCTTTGTAAATCATCTTCTGATGATTTACAAAGATTTAGGTGATAAGAAAAAAACACTAATTCCTGCCCAATATTTAGTCCACAATGGACTAATATTGTTTTTCCTATCACCAAGGAGTAGAAAATTATTCCAGATTCGATATAAAATAATTTCCCGTCCATCGTACATTGCTATAATGGACTTTTTTATACTCGAAATCGAGCTATTACAATGCTGTTTATAAACTCAAATAAAGAAAGTCGCAAATATTTGAATTATACTTTATTATGTTGTCTCTTTCAGAAAATGCCACCTACTTTAACTAATAAAACATATAAATTCTAAATCAAAATAATATTATTATTTGTTATTTATATACTTTTGAAAAATAAATAATACTTATAAAAATAATTTAATTTAGCATAAATAAATGAATACATCTATTCAAATACATCGAATTGTGAAAAACATAAATCTCCAATATTTATTATATTTTTACATTTTTATTACTATTAGTGGATTTTGAAAATAATTTCATGAGTGAATTTCAGTTTTTAGTTATTTCAGTTATGTAATGTGGCTTGAAATGAATGAAAAATTAATTTTCGTTTAAATGAATTCTGAAATATAAAGTAAGCAATGTTGAGCAGACTTATTATAATTAAAATGTTTTATAGTTTTTACTGTTGTTCATGGAATATAAATATTAATATTTTATATATTCATCGAAGTTTTTTTTTAACGAAGTTCCTTGATCATAAGCTATAGTTACCAACGAAAATTTTCGTCAAATATAATTCTTCAAAACTAATGGAGTTCTTAGGTCGTGGTTTTTACGACAGTACTTGGTCTTCCTTCTTTAAGAAAATCATCAGATATATGGTTAGAGGCTTATTTATACAAATCATCATAAATCCTCTGAGATAAATTAACTTGGCTATAAAATGCTGGTTTACCGGTAAGACTCTGAAGTAGGCCAAACTGGGATATTTTCTTTGGTTGTAAAGATGAACTAAAGCTTTCTCTTACGAAATAATGCCAAGAAAAAAAAATCCCTTTCTTCGTTTTTCTTTTCTTTTCTTTTTTTTTTTTTTTTTGTTTTTGTTTTCTTAACCACGAACAATATAAAATCTCCCTGTAGTGCATATTCAAATTCTGCAAATAAATAAAAGATAAGTTTAATTCCATTTAAATTAAGTAGGTTGTAAATTTAAAAATCCTGATAATATTACTTAAAGTAATATTAAATTAAAGAAAAATACAAGTCACAGCCAAGAGAAGCTAGCTGAAATAAACTGGTTTCTAAATTCGAATCAAATATGCAATTTAAATATTTTGTTTTGCTATTTTCGAAGGGTGATTTTTCTTTCTTTATTTTAGTTTATTTTATAGTTAAGATTAGGCATACACATTGCCTCTTATCTAGCATGCCGTGAAGGCACACTCAACAACAGCGATGGTGAAAGTAGGAGTTGGTTACATGCTTTTTACTAACAGTGCAATTGCAAAACGAGAAGTAAGGGAAAAAAACATAGACAGAGATGGAACAATTTCATAACAGAACTAGAAAAGGGTTTATTTAAGCCACAACCTAAAACCTGTAAAGTAATAAAATACACGAATAAAGAAATAAAAGAAAAGATAAAAATACAAACAACAGATTTAGAAAAATGGGTGACCTATTTCCAAAATCTCTGGACAGATGAGAACAATGAAATAAAATTTTATAAAACAAAGAATGACCTAAAAGTCGGTTCCCCATGGAACTGCTTTATAAAGAAACATGTGAAACTTTACTTCACTCTGCTAACTTAAACAGATCCGATGGTCTATGTCTAGCCCCTTTGTGGGAGATAGTACTTTTTAAATCAGCTAATCTTACTTAACTTTTTAATTGTATATATATATATATATATTGTCTATTTTATTTTATTTTATTTTATTATTTTTATTACTTTTTAACGAGTTAGGAAATTTAACGACCTTTTTAGTTATCTTACATCAATAACTGACAATTCCAAAAGGCACTACTTAGGTGGCGTCTTTTGGAATTGTCAGTTATTGTTCTATCAGCTTTGTACCGAAGATGCCTGTGATACTCAGGGAAAAATTATACTGATAACTAATATTTTACGTGAGTTAATTCCGGTAATATAATTATTTAAACAGCATAAACCCATTTGGTATACAAATGACCCCGCGAATGAAGATAGACACACTACTATTTGCAGATGGTCAAATTGGTATTAGCTACATCAGAAGATCATTTACAAAGATCATTAAAATCATTAAACGATATCTCAAAATAATGTATGACAATATCTAAAGAAAAAATAAAAATAATAGAATTCAAAGGAGAAAACCCAATAAGAAGTAAAATAGTGATAGATAATAAAATATTAGAACAAGTAAATACTTTCAAATACTTGGGATGTGATTATCATACACGCTTATATCATCATATACACAGTTGTATGATAATATGACCATCTGACTTCTCCCAAATTTTATCTGGACTTGGGACTGGCACAGCTGACGAATCAGGCCTATGGCTGGCTCTTAAGTATTTCTGACTGTAATCCCAATAAGAAAACCCAATAAGAAGTAAAATAGTGATAGATAATAAAATATTAGAACAAGTAAATACTTTCAAATACTTGGGATGTGATTATCATACACGCTTATATCATCATATACACAGTTGTATGATAATATGACCATCTGACTTCTCCCAAATTTTATCTGGACTTGGGACTGGCACAGCTGACGAATCAGGCCTATGGCTGGCTCTTAAGTATTTCTGACTGTAATCCGTGTGTTTCAGGGCCGGTTTGCCTGCTTGCTGGAGGAGAAACCCCAGATAATTGGGGAGGAAAAACCCTGCTGTCTACGCCCAAAACCGGTTAACTTGGCAATGACTGAGGAAGATACTTAAGCTCCTCACGTCGGCGAGAATCGAACCCAGGACACTCCTTTCCCAGGAATATGGTTGCGAAGCGCAAAGCTACTAGGCTAACCGCACAGACGAAAATATTATATTATACAAATATAAAATAAGTGGAAAAAGAAGAATCGGAAGATGAAGAAGGCATTCCATTTTATTAATGAATAAAAAAACGATTTTATTATTTATTGCATAAATAATATTTTATACTTATAATATTATATACTTATGCAAATTAATATATGTTAATTGTTATATAAATTCAACAAAAGCTGATAGTTTGCTAATTTGACCAGAATTGTTTTTCTTATATTTCTGCTTCCCATGGCAACAGCGAATCACGTGGTAAGTAGTCTAGATACCGAGAGTGTTTTTTTTTTTTGTTTTTGGAAAACTCGTGTAAGATATTTGTCATTTGCCTTATCAGACCTTTAGCTCAATTCAAATTAAATTTTTATCATGCTGGTCACTACTCTTCAGTATATAAATGATTAAATAATTTAAAATGTTTCGGAATGAATATTATATATTAATTATTTTCCTTTATCTTATATTTAATAAAATACTTTGCTTTAGCAGTTTTACAATAAAACTGCTAGAGATTTTGACGGAATTCCACACAGAAGGTCATTATATTGATTTTTTTTTTTTTTTTATGTGGCTCCCACCCACATAAATGATTATTTTATGTCGGTGGTTATTTGTTTACCTACGGTACAAATGTGCCGTGGGTAGGATAAGGAATTTTTTCTATTTTTTTTTTTTTTATAATTTAGCAGACGAATATGCAAATTAGACTAGTGAGATGGATAGGTGAGTGAATGACTGGCAGGTATGAAAGAGTGATGCATCGAAGAACTGAATCTGAAAAAATATGGGTAACTCATGAGGTTCTACATGGTTCTGTGTTGGGAATACTGCCGTGATGTTCAACTTATACAGAGTGGTTCAAAATTCCACGTACAAACTTTGACGGGAGGTAGAGAACATCAAAATCAACCATATTCACATAGGAAAGCATGACCGGAAATGCCACCCGAAAGTGATAGGTGGCGCTGTTCGCCAGCGCTCCAGGTGAGCAGTTGGGGTTTCCTCGTTCAAGTTTTCGACGTCGTACGAAGAACATGCGTCGTTTTACGAACGCTGAGATGGCAGATATGCACCTCGTTTATCATATTATGTATCCAACTACTACTGAACTGTTTATTAGGCATAATAAAGTTTTTTTAATTACTTACTGCCTTGTGTTATTTCTGCACCTTCGTGTCCCTGTTAGTACTTCCGGTGGCGTTTGCGGTCATGTTTTCGTACGTGAATATGGTTGATTTAGATTTTCTCTACCTCCCCTCAAAGTTTGTACGTGGAATTTTGAACCACCCTGTATATTAATGACATTTTAAACATAACGGGGATGCATAGAGGGATTGTTGATGAGGGAAAGTTGGGCAGAATGATATGAGGAGTCTCTAATACAGAATTCTTGAAGCAAAATTTGAACAGATGAACTCTATGAACAAAGGTTAATAAGAGTTACTTAATTTTTTTAAGTGCAATATGCATTTGAGACTGAAGACTTAGTGATTATATTAATTGGAATTTGCACAAGTAGTTGTTCAAGATAGAGAAATCTAGTGGTGACAGAAGATAGCACGTTTAAGTTGCTAAAGATAGATAGGACAGCACATCGGATAACTGTAATGCTGAGAATTACCAACTTCTAGGAATAATGAATGAATGGTATATACACTGCTTGGTACGAGGTCAGAGGGCACTCCATGGGCAAGCTGCATCGTGCCATGTAACTAGTCACGTGTTTTCAGTAGTATAAATTGGGGGAATATGATGCTACGCAAGTCAGTGCAACTGTTTCCGAACGAAATGGCTGCGAAAAAAGAACTGAAAGCGTTTGAAAGAGGCGTTGTGATAGGATCCCATGTTGCAGGCCTATCTGTTTACAAATTGAGTCATCCCGGTCAACAATCAGTGATATCATACTGAGAAGGAAGCGCAAAGAATCAACTGCAAGTGCCACCGCAGTGAACGACCTACCACACTCACTGAACGTGATTGTGGGTGCTACGAAGGATACTGTGTAAAAACCCTCCATTCGTCGACAGACACGTGAATGCAGTTACGGGCATCGACTTGAACACGAATTTGCATAGAAACATTCAGAATCAAGACTCGCAACATAGGTTTCCATGGTAAGACCACCGTGGCTGTTTGAAATCAACACACTATGGTGTCCGTTAACTTCTTGCAAAGAAGTGTACGTAAAATTATGTAAGGAAACATAAAGTTAGTATGAAAATATTTATTTTTCGAGATTAGTATCTGGTCTTAGCATAAGAATAAATAACAATTGGAAATGGACTGTTACACGAACAAGTATGGAAATGAAAACAAAGTGTATTTTTTCTGGTTTTAGGATAGCAGTGGGAAATATAAAAATAGCCAATTAGTGGGAAAATAATCCACATTGTTTGTCAAAGAGGCGTAACTGTGGTCCTAAGACTGTTAAGAACGAGATCTTGTCGTTTGAGAAGGCTGGTACAGACAAACATAATTTTCTGTTTGCAGAAATTGACCGAAGCATTTAATGAAAGCTGTTCCCGATCCACATCTCACCGAACTATGCGCAAGGAATTGAAGAGGATCAGTATTGGCGGTCGCATACTTTTATGGAAAGAACCAGAAAGTTTGTTACAGTGGTGGCAAGAACATCGTAACAGGACACTGGAAGACCAGAAAAAAAGTCATGTAGCCAACGAGTCACAGCACACCTTGTTCTACTGACGGTAGGCAGAACGTTTGGTGGGATCCCCCATGAAGTAATGTACCCAGCATGCCTTGTAAATACAACTCAACATTCTGGAGGTGGTGTCATAGAGTAAGACATATTCTGTTGGTACGGAACTGGTCCCCCTGATATTGCTGGAAAGTCGGGTGTACTGTAAGGAATATCTGAACATTATTGTCGATCAAATCCATCCTGCAATGTTCACTTTTTATCCAGCAGGTGACGGTTATTTCATGGACAACAATGCTACTATCCATCGCACAAGAATTGTTCGGCAGTTGAGCGAGCACGACAGCGACTTCCACCATCTTCCCTGGCGACCACAAAGCTCAGATCCGAACCCCATTGAGAATGTATGGGACATGTTAGAAAAACAGATCCTCCAGTTAAAAGATTGTCTGGTGTGCGCCTGGTATGTTGGTGACGTAGTAGTCCAATACCATGTGGAATCTATTCGAAACGGCATATATGCCGCAGTTTGAGCTAAAGGAAATCCGACACTGTATTAAAATGTTTCTAATGCAGTGGCCGGTATGTCTACAATAATATGTATATACGGTAAACGTGTGTGAGAGAACATATACTTATTCTGCTGTTCAAAAGTCTTCTACACAAATCATTTAAACAATCACCGGTAACTTATAACCAGATCTCTGAAAGTGGTACCAACACAATTACCACAGTATATCTAGAACCGAATGGTTAAGTAGTTTCAGTTATCTAGGAGTTTAAAGGGAAAACATCACACGCACACATACACCGAAACACAAACAGTAAACACTAATCCTACTCTCTTCACAAAAGCTTAATCTAGTTTCGTCGATGATGGGATTACAACGCCATACTATGTATAATCCTATTGCCTCATTTTACACTCTACTCACATTACCTTAATCGATATTATCTATTTAACATCGTCATTGTACTTATATAGCAAGTCCTTAAAGATTTTTTTAGGACAATAAATTATATCCCTAGTTACATATACTTCATTCTTTTTTGTGTATAGCGTAACATTTGAGTAAATACAAATGAACGTTAGGGTTAGAAACATCGCTAGTTATCCAGCACGTCGAAAGGATAGTGAAATGTTTTGGCTACCTATTGATTTGCAAAACTTCAGCGATCACAGTGTTGACTACTGACTTTAGGAATGAAAATGATTAATTTATTTGATATTTATAAAATTACGTCCTTATCCTTATAAGGACTAGCTTAAATGGGCAAGGCAAGCATGCTTTTCATCTTCCCCGTTATCTGTAGAGTACAGTGTAGGATAAGGTGTTATTGAGCTATTAAAGCTCTGATCATGGCAGGAGGGTAACAGCAATAGCCGAGCCTCAGTTAGAACGTCATTGGCTACAGCATTGCCATCCATTACCTTCCAAGGGTTATGATCAAATTCTTTCCAACACCCTACAAAATTACGATTATGTATTTATTTTATATAAAGAAACTTATTCAGGATTTAATTCAGTATGTGATAGTTTATAAAACATAAAGACTAACAAGAATTAATAATTACACTCAGCAAATATGACCTATTTATTATAATGTTAAGGATTTTTGTTTCTATTTACTTTTTCTTATATAAAATGTTGATATCGTTTAGTACTTTTGATTTTTTATGCGTTGCTTACTTCATTTCAATGTTTCAGATGAGTAACAACATTTACCAAACGATTTTACTAACTTCAAATCCATATAATATCAATGCACCTGTTGTTATAGAAACTGCAGACATCGGCATTAGTGAGCAGCCACAATTGGTTAATCTCATTTCAGTGTGGTTCGATATTGTCATAAACGTAGTGCATTGCTTTTAAAGTAAAGCAATTTTGCTATCTCCACTGATGGTAAAACAGTCAACGACTGACAAGATTATTTTGTGCTTTCTTATTTCCTTCCAAACAGACTTAGTATTGCTAGTTTCCAAGTATTTTCTTTATTCCAAGGAAAATAAAACAAATAATGAAATTAGTAGTCAGTACAGGTGTTGAATATTCCATCCGTTTGGTGCGCTTCAAGTTTGAGATAATGAGATGAATACAAAGTGACTGATTTTATATACTCCACGAAATACTCTGTATTCCGTGGAGCATATAAAATCACACTGAGTACTCTTTTGTATTTTCTGTAATACTTTAAGCTTACTTTGATTATCAGTATTATTTTTCAAATACATCCTATAAATATATCTTGACAAATAAATATATTTTGAGATTCTTTTTCCAGGAATATAAACATCTACTCTTCTACTAAGAAAGAATGCAATAATAACAATACACTGTTAAAAAAATGCATGCATTTTCGTAATATAAACGATTTATTTTGAAAAAAGTTATAATTTAATCTTAAAAAATTATGTAAATTATAAGTAATAGCAGAAATTCTGATTTCTAATTTGATAGTTTTCAATCATTTTCCAATACCTCATTTTAATCTTCCACACCTAACATTTTTTTTATATTATAAATTATAAATTATATGATTGTGTTTTCGCAACATTCGATTCCATCGACCGTGAGATGCGGTGATTGATTCATTCAATCCCTTGGAGGGTAATGGATGGCAATGCTGTAGCCAGTGAAGTTCTAACTGAGGCTCGGCTAATGCTGTTACCCTCCTGCCATGATCAGAGCTTTAATAGCTCAATAACACCTTATCCCTACACTGTCCTCTACAGATAACGGGGAAGATGAAAAGCATTTTGCTTCGCCCCTTTAAGCCAGTCCTTATATAAGGACTATAAGGACTCGCAACATCCATACCAGCCGACTCACACCTACTTACCCAGCTGCAATTTATGACATTATAAAGAATTAAGAAAGCTCCAGTGCCTGACGGCATATCCAACAAAGTTATTAAACTGCTACCCCGAAAGGCCATCGTATATCTCAAAACAATAATAAATGCTATGTTCAGGTTTAAGTACTTTCCCTCTGCAGCTAAGTTGGCAGACGCAGTTCCTATATACAAGCCTGGAAAGAATCCTCAGTTGCCTCAACGTTATCGTCCCATAAGTCTGATTTCTAATTTGGACAAAATAGCATAAAAAGCTATCCTTTCCAGAATTCAACTTTCAGTAAACAAATTAAACATCCTTCCTTCAGAACAGTTTGGTTTTTGCCAGTTTCACAGTACCACCCAACAATTCATAGACTAATCGAATTCATTACCACAAGTTACAATTGGCACCGATACACCGGAGCAGTTTTTCTTGACTTAGAAAAGGCGTTCGACAAATTATGGCACTTTGGACTACTATACAAGTTGATTTTAGCTGGCATTCCATTACATCTAGTCCAAATTATAAAGTCATTTCTTAGTGACAGACGAATGCAAGTCAAACTAAATGATATATTATCTACCCAGCGACGCATCTTGGCAGGAATGCCTCAAGGGTCCCCCCTACTGGCACCGATACTTTTCACGATTTACATGGCGGACATTCCGCACAATCCAATGTCATCCGTCATTGCCCTATACGCAGACGACACAGCTATACTAACTAGATCTATTAAACCGCACCTTGTCACCAAGAAATTGCAAGAAAACCTGCAGAGATTAGAACACTGGTTCTTGGAATGGAGATTGCAAGCAAACCCTCAAAAGAGTATCGTCATACTCTTCACAAAAAACTCAGTATCTCCCAAAGATAACATCTTCCTATTTATTATCAAGATTCCCTGGAAAGCAGAAGCCAAATATCTGGGTGTACTGCTGGACAGAAAACCAATTTTCAGTCCACATATAAAAGCCTCATGTGCAAAAGCATCAAGAGTCATTGCACAGCTTTACCCTCTTATCAATAGGAATAGCAAGCTGGATACCAAAATAAAACTGCTCCTTTATCAGTTGATGATTCGACCCATTATTACTTATACATCCTCAGCCTGGAACCACACCTCAAGTACAAATATCCTCAAACTACAGAGAGTGCAAAACAAATGTCTCCGCATGATCGTAAACGCACCATGGTATATCAGAAATGTCCAACTCCACCGGGATACAAATATCCCCTACATCTACTCTTTCCTGCAGTCTTCAGCAGCAAAGTTCTTCTCAGCATCCTCTTCACATCCAAATGAATTAGTGCAACAAGCAGTAAATTATGATGAAGCAGACTTCTCCAAATATAGGAGACCCAAGGCCATCCTACTTCCAAATGAAGATATTAAAATCGCACCCACTCAGGCAGAGCACTTAGCTCATAAACTTTTCTCTACACAGCAACCGTATCAGATAGATAGCAGGGATTATAAAAGCATTTTGCTTCACCCTTATAGTCAGCAACGTCTTGTGTCTTGTGCTTCCAAACTAGGTTTCTCTCGTCCCGTGTGGTGGCCGGGATAAGAATGGTCCCAACGTAAATTCATGCGTGTCGTAAAAGGCGACTAAAATGAACGCTGAGTTTCGAGCGTTCGCTCTTTCAGGTTTTTCCCGAAATTTTGCTCCCGGTGAGGGGGGGGGGCTTGATTTCTGGGGAGTTGTCCTGGGAGAGTATTTTGAGTCTCCGGGGAGGGTGTTCTCCGGCATGGCCAGTGAGGGGCCTTGTCGGTGGATGCTTTTCCCTGGAATATGAGCGGTTCTGCTCGGTGGTGAGGGGGGGCCCGTCACTTTCGGCCACTATGGAGTGGTCTAGGGATCGTCCTAATTTTTAGAGGTGGCTTTACTTTAATAAAAGCCCCAATTTAGCTCATGCATGTCGTACGAGGCGACTTAAATGGGTATCCTGGGAGGGTAATGGATGGCAATGCTGTACCCAATGAAGTTCTAACTGAGGCTAGGCTATTGCTGTTACCCTCCTGCCATGATCAGAGCTTTATATAGCTCAAAATCACCCTATCCTTCACTGTCTTCTTCAGCTAACGGGGAATATGAAAAGCATTTTTGCTTCGCCCATCTAGCCAGTCCTTTCAAGGACTTCCAAACTTGTGAAAACGCTAGGAACATAGATTAGAGATAAAGTATTTGAAAATTAATCTCCAGAATATAAAGGGACTTCAAAATTCAGACAGATCGATATCTAAACTACAATATGCTGACCATTACTATAGCAGAACAAGAAGACCAACATGTGGTACATTGATTTGGTAATACCAACAGATTTCAGAATAGAAAGAAAACCGCATGAAAAGTTGATAGAATATAGAGATTTGAAGAAAACAATCAGTTAATTAGTAACAGAAGAAAAGCAAAAAAAAGTCAGTTTTCCAAAGAGCGCTAGGAGCAATATCACGACAACTTATCAAACAGCTGAAAACTTCGCCTCCTATATATAACATTATATATATATTATTATTATCAAAAATCCAGAAAATGTCGAATTATATTGTTGCATTTTTATCTACTGTTCGACTGTTAATTATGTTAACCGAATGTAGAAATAATAATAATACTCTATATGTTCAAAACATACGGTAAGGTGGATATCCGTGATTTACAGTAACAGATATGACATCTGAACAGATGCTGATCATACCATGTAATTTTAACAATCCTAATGACTAAAAATGTTTATTTAATAAATAAACAATTTATTAAATAAACAATGAAAGTAGTTAATTTGTAAAAACGTATATATCATTAATATAACTAGACCAAACAAGAAAATAATATAAAAAATTAAATAAAAATTAATTTAAATTTTATTTATTTAAGTAAAAATTTGTAAAAATTGTTATTTAGAAAACATTTTTAATTTTTATTTAACACCATAACATATAATGTATTATATATATATATTAGGCATGTTTATTTATGTGTTATAGTTATTTGAGAGGGAGAAAGAGGTCGACCGTGAGATGCGGTGATCAATACCCTTGGAGGGTAATGGATGGCAATGCTGTAGCCACTGAAGTTCTAACTGAGGCTCGGCTATTGCTGTTACCCTCCTGCCATGATCAGAGATTTAATAGTTCAACAACACCTTATCCCTACACTGTCCTCTACAGATAACGGGGAAGATGAAAAGCATTCTTGCTTCGCCCCTTTAAGCCAGTCCTTATAAGGACTGTTATAGGTATTTATCAGAGAATGGGGAATAAAAAAGCATCTTGCTTCATTCTTCTCGCCTCTTAAAGTTCTTAAAAGAACTGGGCGATGGACTGAGTCCTTGACTCTTTATCCCGTCATCTGAATGAAGATAATCTGTGTGGATGGAGTGTTATTGAGCTAAAAAGCTCTAGTCTGGGTAACGGCAATAGCCGAGCCTCAGTTAAAACTTCATGGGCTACAGCATTGCCATTTGTTACCCTCGAAGTCCTAAAAAGGACTAGAGATCTTCCTTCCTCCACTCTTCTCGCCTGCGATGATATTATGGTTTATTTATTTTTGGATGTATTTTATGTGTATATATATATATATATATTATGGTTTATTTTAGGATATATTTTATGTATATTAGATATGTGAAGAGCCAAAGGCTTCAATTCGGCGACATATAACTTGTTTAAGTTAAGGGATATTACATCCCATATAGTTTCTTAGCCGAATAAGAAACTCAAAGAGTTTCATGCCGAATATAGTAGAAACTATACATAGAGTTCGGCGATTCCAAGCGTAAGCAAATACCTGGATACTGCAGCACTGATCCCAAAGGGTAGTGCCCTTTGGGATCAGTGCTGCAGTGCTTGCACTACCCTTTGGGATCAGTGCTGCAGTATCCAGGTATTTGCTTACGCTTGGAATCGCCGAACTTTATATGTAGTTTCTACTATATTCGGCATGAAATTCTTTGAGTTTCTTATTCGGCTAAGAAACTATATGGGATGTAATATCCCTTAACTTAAACATTTTATGTATATATTATAAATCATAAATAACTATATATCACATATATATATATATGTATATATTATGGTTTATTTTAGGATGTATTTTATGTATATATCATATATGTATATATCATAAATATCTATATATCATAAATCATAAATAGATTTCTCGAGGTAGGATCAAACTATGTTGTTGTGGCAGGCCCGACGGAACCAATGCATCTTAGTACGTTTGATACTGCTGACATCATAGATATAGTTATCCTGCAAGATATTAAACTTCAGTACAGCCTAAAATCATTGAACGAGTTGTCATCTGATCATAATCCAATTCTACTTCAGCTAGGAAAACAAGAATATCTGTCTCCTCCCTCTCACTCATTTATATCGGGAAAGATTGTCAAAAGTACTCTGGGAATAAAAAAGCATCTTGCTTCACTCTTCTCGCCTGCGATGATATTATGGTTTATATGGTTTATTTATTTTTGGATGTATTATATATATATATATATATATATATATATATTATGGTTTATATGGTTTATTTTAGGATGTATTTTATGTATATATCATATATGTATATATCGTAAATATCTATATATCATAAATCATAAATAGATTTCTCGAGATAGGATCAAACTATGCTGTTGTGGCAGGCCCCACGGAACCAACACATCTTAGTATGTTTGATACTGCTGACATCATGGATATAGCTATCCTGCAAGATATTAAACTTCAGTACAGCCTAAAATCATTGAACGAGTTGTCATCTGATCATAACTCAATTCTACTACAGCTAGGAAAACAAGAATATCTGTCTCCTCCCTCTCACTCATTTATATCGGGAAAGACTGTCAAAAGTACTCTGGGATTGCATTGGATCTGTTCCTCATATAAATTCAAAAGAAGATGTCGAAACCACCGCAGTCACAAGTATCACCCAACAAACTAACTCCGCTATAATTGCAGCCACTTCCTACAAATCTGTCCTCAAGCCTGGTCGTCTGCCCGAAGACATTATGAACTTGATCAGAGAAAAAAACAGAGCAAGGAAAAGATTTCACAACACTCGCGCGCCACAAGATAAAACAGTTCTTAATAGACTAAATGGGGCAGTCAGAGATGCACTCAAAGCTCTCAGAGACCTAGTATGGGAAGAACGAGATAGAGGCTAACTCATCTTCTGATCAATCTATCTGGGAACTACTGAGAAATATCAGAAACAAAGGAATCTCCCTTCTCCCCCCACCCTATATTTTCTGACCAGGACCTTGTTCACACAGACATAGAAAAGGCAGAAGCCATTGCAAAAAGTTTAGAATAGCAGTGCAAACCTTCAAATGAAAACCTAGAGTTCGATCACTTGTTATACAATTCACAGACAGGTAAGACACTCATTAAAACTTCCTTATACTGGTGCTGACCATATTGCACCCACATTACTTGCTGAAATATATGATGTTATAAAAAATTTAAAGAACAAGTAAGCTCCTGGTCCAGATGGCATCACAAATAGGTTGATCAAGCTGCTGATCCAAAAAGCTGCAGTGCACCTGACCATAATAATAAATGCAATCTTAAGGTTTCATTATTTTCCTCCCACCTGGAAAGAGGCTGATGTAATCCCAATTCATAAGCCAGGCAAGGACCCGCACCTTCCTCACAATTATCGTTCTATCAGCCTCATCTTCAACTTGGGTAAGATTGCAGACAAGGTCATCCTCTCACGACTTCAAACTTCAGTAAATGAACTAAACATCCTTCCTAAAGAGCAATTCGGTTTTCGGCAACACCATAGTACTACCCAGCAAATCTTCAGAATAGTTGAATATATTGCCAACAGCTACAACTTGCGTCATTTCACTGGAGCAATTTTTCTTGATCTATCCAAAGCATGTGGCAAAATGTGGCACTTCAGATTGCTACATAAACTTATCTCAGCCGTTATTTCACTGACAATGGTACATCTAGTTAGATCATATCTACAAAACAGATGAATTCAAGTCAAAATCAAAGGTACTACCTCATCCCAGCGCCATATCTTGGCCGGAGTACAGCAGGGATCCCTTTTGGCTCCATTACTGTTCTCTATATACATGTCTGACATTCCGCACAACCCAATGTTATCAATCATGGCCCTATATGCGGATGATAAAACATTATTAGCCAGATCTCTCCGGTCACACCTCATTACTAAAAAGCTTCAAAAAAACCTTCTAAAGTTAGAGAAATGGTTCATCAAATGGAGACTACAAGTGAATCCCCCCAAAAAGCTCAGCCATTCTCTTCACGAAAAGGTCGATATCTTCTGCAGGAGACGTCTTACTATTCAATACTAAAATTCCCTGGCAGACAGAAACAAATACCTTGGTGTCGTGCTCGACAAAAAATTAACTTTTAACCAACACATCAAGACTACGTGTGTAAAGGCATCGAAAGCCATTGCCCAGATCTACCCCCTAATTAACAGGAACAGCAAGCTAAACATTAGAATCAAATTGCTTTTACCAGTTGACGATTCGTCCCATAGTCACTTATGCTTCTCCAGCCTGGAGCCATACCTCCAATAGTAACATTCTCAAACTGCAACGTGTACAAATCAAGTGCCTGCGAATGATTATAAACGCCCCATGGTTCATCAGAAACAATCAACTTCATCGAGATACAAACATTCCTTATCTCTTCTCTTTCCTACAATCGATAGCAACAAAGGTTTCCTTAAAACGTCCATACACCCCAACGATCTAGTTCAGCAAACTGTAGCCTACGAAGCAAAGGATATATTTAAACATAAAAGACCAAAAGCCATTTTAACTTCCTGTAGCGATGCATAATCTCCATACCCATTTAGGGCGAGCAAGCTGCTCATAAAATTTTACCCTCATTGTAGCCGTAACAGATAGCAGGGAATATGAAAAGTATCTTGCTTCATCCCTAAAGCCATTAATGTCAATTCTCGAGGTACGGGAACCTCGTGTGGTAGCCGGGATAAGAATAGCGCACTGTAGCCCATGCATGTTGTAAGAGGAGACTAAAATGAGACGCAGAGTTTCTAGAGTTTCGCTCTCTTTGGTTTCTTCCGGAATTTTGCTTCTGGTTAGGGGGAGCTTAGAGTTTTTGGGGGGGTTGCCCTGAGAGAGCATTTTGAGTCTCTTGTGAGGTGTTCTCGGTCAGTCGGTGGATGCTTTTCCCTGGAATATGAGCGATTCTGCTCAGTAGTGGTATGTGTGTGTGTGGGGGGGGGGAGAGGCCGTCACTTAGTAGAACCAACGCTGAGTTGGACGGTCTTTCGGCTACTCGTAGGGAGTGGTCCGGGAATCGTCTTAATTTTTAGAGAGGACTTTAAATTTTTTTTTTCTCCAGGTACTTGTTAACTTGTGTTGCTCGCAAGATACACGCTCATCCTTTTCTTGTCTAATAGGAAAGTTGCCATTGCATGGAAGTAAATTTTACGATATTAAAATCTTTAATTTGTATTTTTTTGTTTTTATTTTTCCCCTTAAATAAGTGTTAAATCTACATTATTCTTGATATATTTATTAGCAATCGATTAATATTGCAGATACGGTTGATACGTTTTCTACTTTCTGTATTAGTATTTCCAACTACATTGCTAGTTCCGTCTCTTCCTAAAATAACTTAAACGACTTTTCCCATATGGCTACTGGCTTGGAATTCATAATACAATTAGCTCAAATCAAATACTTAGCTTCTCTCGCTCTCTATCTACATCAGTCACTGCTAAGGCTTGGCTATTAGACTACAGCGCAAATTATACGAACACCCTAATTCTGCTCTAATACTCTGTTAGTGACAAATAGTGGGTTCAATATAGCAAGTAGAAAAGAAAGAAATGTCCACTAAATGGCTGCAATATACAGGAGACCAGGAATATTAGTAATTTCTAAAAATATATATGTGAATCCAGTATTAATTACACCGTGAGCATTAATTGATGTGATCTTCAGGTGAAAGAGAAGAATTTCGTCGCCCAGTATGAGACCACTGGGTTTATTACGGGAAACCTCTGAATTGGCTTGAAAGAATGCCATCTATGGTATCTAATCGTTGATATAATTCACATAGCGACATAGCTAATTTTTTTTTTAGTTCAAGTCTCTCATTATTGGCCTTTTGAGCATTAAAAGTGGCGCTGAGATTCATCAGAGAGAGAGGAAGATAAAAAAGGAGTGAAATAGCGATAGAAGAAAGAAAGAGGCCTCAGTTGTCCTTCTAGCTGTTGACCCACCGGGTACTTCTACAACGGTAGTTTGACTTTTCACTCATTAAAGGAAAAGTCCCAAAAACGGAACAAAAATACACTAAAAACCGAACAAGAGTAAACATATATAATAATATAAAAACAGTACTATTAAAACACCAGTATACGACGTATAAAAGCCTGTAAAACCTAATAAACGGATGAAAACAATAAAAGTACATGAACAAATTGAGGAGACCAAGAACAGAAGATCCCGTCCTAAAAGGGCTTAGGACGTCTCGATGTTGACCTTCGCAACCCGGGTTTGTTCAGGCAAACCCCTCCTACATTGGAATGAAATGAACGTAGACTAAAATGACAAAATTGTTAAAATCTGAGTTTAAAAGGTCATAAAACGATGATGTTATAAATATATGCACACTTTAATTCTCCCCTATGTAATCTGAAATATGTTGGTGGCCTACACCATCTCCTTAGGGACCGTTTTTCGCCCAAAGGTTATCTTTTCTGCTCCAGGAATTGAGGAAAATAGGCTGAGAAGCAGTTCCTAATTTGATGGTAGATTCTGCCTTCTTCAGTGAGGAGATGTTTTTTTACGTATTTTCCATATGTGATATTTTATAACATTGAGGAGAAAAATAAAGTGTTTTTTTGTTTTTTTATCACCGGTGTGTCTATGGGAGGACTGTAACAGTACAACCTCAGAGAAAGTGGGCAACGAGATCCTAAGCACTTCAGCTAGCCTTTGTAAATGTACTGGTACACTGGTAGAAGAGGAAGAGGTTAGCACTTCAGCTAGCCTTTGTAAATGCACTGGTAGAAGAGGAAGAGGTGCCCTACAGTTTCAACTGCATGGCATCTTCGCAAAAGGGGGACATAAGGTCCGGGGTGGTCTTGTGATTTCACTAGTTTCACCAGGAGTCGGCTGTAAGCGATTTTGCAAGCCAAATCCGGTGAAAAGGCTGTTTCTGATATTCGTAAAAAAGCACCTCTTCATTCATGCGAAAATCAGTCGTCTCAAAACCAAAGAAATCGAAAAGTTTCAAGTACAGCTGCTTTGGACTAAACTAAAGCACCCGAACCCCATCTGTAACAAATCTTTTTTTTTTTTTTTTTTACATATTACCACTCTGGCACTATCTCCGTACATGGTCCAGCTGTTCGAAAACAGAGTACTAAATATCCAATAAAGTATTTATAATGAGATTTACAGATTGGTGTTTTGATGCCAATGCTTTCCGTATGCTTTGAACAACGACGAAAATACTTGTAAAGGAGACTTAACTACAGCTATAATACAATTATAACACAATTATGAAAATTGCAAAGTGTTTTTTTATAAAAATATAATATGAAAAATAAAATGGTGTCTTCATATAAGGAAAGTAAACTTAATAAATTTGAAAGTAAAAAATGCAAAATGATATTTTATTTTTCAATTTAAATAAAACTTATAATTAATTTCCTTTAAACTTTTTATATTATTGGAATTTACCTTTGTAAATAAACCAGTGCGCTTTTTAACTAGTTAAGTAAAAGAATATTCGAAATCATGTAAATTAGAGACTTCACAACCTACTGTTTCTAATATAAATATAGGAAATAAGAAAATAATAAATTGAAAGAATGGGGTGGGGGGATCATTTCTTAAAAATTTACCGAAGAGAACTATAAAACAAATTATTCCTGTGATTATTTTTTATTTTATGTGACCACTCACTGAAAACCGAAATCTGTAGGATATGTTTGATCTCACACGGCATTGAAAATCAGTTTGTATAGTGGACTGTAAACAGGCTCACGCAAGCAGCAGTAGATTAAAATGCTTAATTTTTTTTCTTCTATGCACATTGTTATGGTACATCATGCAGTGATATGCAGGAAAGCTAAGGGATAGATACTGTAATTAGGAAATCTTGTGTGAACACCATATATGGAATATGGAACTTTTTCAAAAGAAATCATGGTAGTGGTAGTCAGCCGACGCCGAGCGATGTCGTCTGACCACCAGCCATATTAAGGATTCGAACCCGCACTGCATTGTGAAGAGAGGCGTGAGGAAAACCCGACACCTAATTCTGGAGACGAAACATGAAAGTCCTTATAAGGACTGACTTAAAGGGGCGAAGCAAGAATGCTTTTCATATTCCCCGTTGTCTGTAGAGGACAGTGTAGGGATAAGGTGTTATTGAGCAATTAAAGCTCTGATCATGGCAGGAGGGTAACAGCAATATATAGCCGAGCCTCAGGTAGAACTTTATTGGCTACAGCATTGCCATCCATTACCCTCCAAGGGTATTGGATTGAATGAATCAATCCTCACATCTTCCTTCTTCAACTGACTCACGAAACATGAAAGAATTTGATTATTTTATATATCTATGTATTTGTAAAAAATAAAATGGTGTTTTTATATAAGGAAATAATATTTAATAATTTTTAAGTAAAAATGTATAAAATTATATTTTGCAATATAAATAAAACTTATAATTAATTTGTATATATATACCAATTACCTGACTCCAATTATGTGATTTTGATTATTCGAAAAGTCATAACATACCTATAGTTTTGAGTACCATAATATTCTGCTAATTTATTAAACAAATTTGGAGTGCTGCTATCAATGTTCTATTCCGTTTTTGTTTTTTATTTCTTGATTGCCGATTCTTTTATGTATATTTCGGTTAAGCATATACACTACGTTCCAAAAAGTAGAAAATACCTTCTTTGTTCATGAGATTCTTGACTACCAGTGAAAAACAATATGACGCACAGTTATAAAAACAAGCGATGAATGATAAATCACTAGGATGAAGGGAATTGAGCGTGGTTTTGGCTTCCACCGAGATATCAAAATATGTTAGGTTGCCATTGCGAATGCAGCAGAAAATATCATCTGTGGCTGGTATCATTAAAATGGTGAAAATCGTGTAGAAAAATATTAGATAGAGAGGTGTTGTAAATGTTCTCTTTTCCCATCTCTGTGTGCATCAGTGGATTCCTCAACCTGGATTAAGTCCCGTTGTTATAGAGATTTATGTTAGCAATGAAGAACTACTCGTCATAGTGGATGATCGCTAGCCTCTTTATCTCATTTGGTATCAACGATGCCCTTTGGTTGGAAAGGCCTAGATGCGAAACCCATCTAAGCAAAAAAAACATTTTAAGGATTTTTCAACGGTGAATTAACTGTTCACATACGGAAATGGAAAATTTTGATTTATTTCCCTTCTCATACCGCCAGGGAAAATGAACATCGAAAGGACATCAGTCGATAATAACTGAACTATGAGGCTCGCAACCAACTATGAGAAGCAACCATAGAGTTGCTTACTATAGAATGTTCAGTAATTATATCGATATTTCGAACAGTTAGGTGTGTGTGTGTGTGTGTGTGTGTGTGTGTGTGTGTGTGTGTGTGTGTGTGTGTGTGTGTGTGTGTGTGTGTGTGTGTGTGTGTGTGTGTGTGTGTGTGAGTGTGTGTGTGTGTGTGTGTGTGTGCATTGAGAAAGTCTATCGAAACATTCAAGTTGAATATCATGATGGAACATCAAACATCACCATGATGATGTTCCACCATGCCATACTGCAAAGTCTACAAAATTTCAGAAATGGGAGTGCATAAGTTACATTAGCTAGTACAGGGTTGCGATCCTAATGGGAATCCTATGTTTGAGATGAGTTAGATTTAGATTGTTGTGTGAAGGCAACACTAACACGAATAACTTCAGTGTAGAAATTGATGTCATTTCTGTGGAGTAGTTGGTGTCATGGACCAAATTTCTGTGTCCATTTATCACATTTAATAGAAAATATATTCTAGACATTTCGTCTAATGTGAGCCAAATATAGGCCAATTGTGTATTAACAAATATAAAAAAGGTTCGGAAACTACTCAGGTATTCGCATATTTTTGCAACACGCGTATGTCGACACCTACACTACGTGTGCTGAATGTGTTTAACAGGTTAGCCATAAACTTAAATGAGTAACACAGACAATACCATCGACATAATCATTGCTCTACAATTTAACTAAGCCCAGATCAGATATCTCGAATTGTTAGTAAAATATTATATTTCCTCGTAGTTTGCTTAATTAAGGAATAATTATACGAAATAAAAAGAATTACTTTGAAACTGGAATTCAGTTAAAGAAACAAAGGTAGGTCCAGCTTATTGACTTTTAGCATTTTACTGTACGATTCACAGCATTTCAAATACATCGTTGCTCATTACGTTGATACTAGTGTTGTATTTCTTATTCGTGTGGGAGGAGTCGTGTTGGCTCAATTTATGCACTTTGTAGGATATTAGTTTTGATGAACAAGAAGAAAAAAAAACTTTAAAGAGTTTTTATTATTTTGTTGTTTCACTCTCTTTTTTTTTCACTTTAGTTGTCTGGTAAACATCTATCGCCCACCAAGTTTCTAGCCGTATAGATCGTATAATTTTATTAAGCAGGAGTAGAAACATATTTGGTTACACACACACACACATGGAACACCTCTGCTAAGCTTAAGCAGTACATTTTGAAAGAATTGCAAAGTCGTTTAACTAATAACAAGATAAAACATATATCTGGTTGCTTATAAAAACAACTCATTAATGAAAAAAACCATCAAAGTTATTCTTGTTCCTAAAGCTTTCAGACGAATGATTTCGCTTATTTTTAGACAAAAAAAAAATTAACTTGCTCCCGCTACCTGCTTTAAAATAATTTATTTTGATTTAGTACTAAATTAATGTACAATTAACGTTGCTGGTTCCAAGTCTGTGGCTTTTTGTTCTCCCCACTATATGATAAGGGTACAGTGAGAGAAAAGTTTATGTATAATAATATTTGGGTTATTAGGTTTGGAAAAAGAAGCAACTCCATGCAATGTTTTGGTTAATTACATAGTTAGCTTTTATAATATCTTTATTTTTCTTCAGAAATAATACTGTAATTTATAATTTAATTAAATATTTCCCAAAATGCACATTATATTAAAAATATATAAAAAAAATTCTATAAACATATAATACATACCAATAAGAGTTTTCCATTATATTAATATAATTAAATTACGTTAAAAGCTTTTTTTAAAGGTGGATTCATTCAATCCAATACCCTTGGAGGGTAATGCTGTAGCCAATGAAGTTCTCACTGAGGCTTGGCTATTGCTGTTACACTCTTGCCATGATCACAGCTTTAATAGCTCAATAACACCTTATCCCTACACTGTCCTCTACAGATAACGGGGAATATGAAAAGCATTCTTGCTTCGCCACTTTAAACCAGTCCTTATAAGGATATAACGACTTTTTTAAAGGTTAAGTACAACGATACTCTTCACAAGAAGACGAGCATCCCCCAAAGGAGACATCACCCTGTTCAACTCTAAAATTCCCTGGAAAACTGAAGCAAAATACCTAGGAATACTTCTCTATAAGCGATTATGCTTCAACGGCCACATCAAGAGCATATACACCAAAGCTTCAAAAGTTATCGCCCAGCTATACCCCTTGATCAACAAACACAGCAAACTAAGCTCAACAAATAAAATACTACTGTACAAGACAGTGACCCGTCCCACAGTCATATACGCCTCCCCAGCCTGGAGCCATACCTCCAAGACAAACATCCTCAAGCTACAAAGACTACAGAACAAATGCCTGCGAATGATTCTGGACGCCCCGTGGCTCATCAGGAACGCCCAGATCCACCGGGACATAAATATCCCCTACATCTCTCCACTACTACGCTCCCTAGCAGAAAAATTCTTTATGAAGACATCTATCCATCCAAACCAACTGATACAACAAGCCGGAAACTATGACGGTAATGACTACTGGAAACATAAAAGACCGAAAGCCATCCTAACACCCAACGACGAATAACCACTTCTGCCCACTCAGGGCGAGCTAAAATAGCTCACAAATCTCTCCCATCACTGCTCCCGAAACAGACAACAGGGAATATGAAAAGCGTCAAGCTTCACCCTCTGCGCCATATATGTCCTGCGTTTTTTAAAGGTTGATAGGTTCGATCGCTATCAACCCTTGGAGAATTGGTTGGCAATGCTGTAGGCGAAGAAGTTCTAACTTAACTGAGACTCGGCTATTGCTGTTACCCTCCTGCCATGATCAGAGCTTTAATGGCTCAATAACACCTTATCCCTACACTGCCCTCTACAGATAACGGGGAAGATGAAAAGCATTCTTGCTTCGCCCCTTTAAGCCAGTCCTTATATAAGGACTTTTTTAAAGGCTTGACTTATACTTATATTTGACTGAGCGTGTACATGTCTGGAAATTTAACAATTAAATGGAACTTATTCAAGGCAAGGAAAGAAGACACATCGATTTGTCTAATTTGTGGCTCAATCGAAACAGTTGAACATTTTTTGTGCGATTGGATAATATTGGAACGTAAATACTGTAAGTATTACAGTCGAATAGGTCATATTCCTGCTCTTTCCTCTGCTATTAAATAAGGCAACTAGATTATATATGTTTTTCATTACAGAACTTAAATGCCGTATTTGGAAATCCAGACAAAGAGATTGGAAAGGAAAAACGAGGGGAATAATAAACCTATCGCAATAGAAAAAAATAAAAATAAAAATACACTTATATAGGAAAATAATATAGTGCAAAAATAAGTCCCTTGACTTATTTTTGCACTATATTATTTTCCTGATTGAAGAAATTAAAGAAAAAATCGAATTACAACAAGTTAGGAATTATTCCATGATCCAGACCAATAAGAGCAAAGTTTGATGTTAAGATCCTTGTTGTTTAATACGTTCATAAATGATTTAGGTTAACATATTAAGAGAAAAATGCTCCCTCTCTTAATGATGTGAAGTTCTGTGATGGAGAGCAGATTGCATAGGGTTTATTTGTTGTTCATTTTTTCCTGGCATCAAGTCAGTCGGTCTTAGACTAGACTGTGGCTGTTGAGTTTGTTTTCCCTTTACAAATATACTTCTCTTCTAACAGAGATTTTGAACTCTGCCATATTTGGAGCGTATGGTCGTCCCTATGCCGGTCCTAAGCTCGGTTAAAAGAGGAAGGTTGAGCGACGGGCTAATCACCGATCCTCATAAAAAAACCCATGATTACAGAAACCACGAGCGAAGCAAGAAATCCCTTGGGGCAGAGTGCTACGGATGACAACTTACAGGGTCGTGCCGTGGGTAGGAGGCGCCCTAGTGCAAATTTTTTTTCAGCGTCCTCCATAAAATAAGTTTCGATGAAAAATTTTTGCAAAATTTAAATTTTACTTTTTTAAAAGTACAAAACAGTTTATACGCATAGATAAAAATAAATTTTATTTAACAGTAGTAGAACATTGTAATTACTGAAATTCATTAATAAGGAATAAGGAATAAGGAATATATATATATATATATATATAAACAAAAATTGCATTTATTTTAATATAAAAAGAAATATTACATAATGAAAGTTAATTTGGATATATGCTTTTAACTATATAACAATTAGGATAAATGTAGATTTATTTTACATATTTATCCGTCTTGCTTTAGCTGCCACAAAATTTTTAATAATATCTTTAATGTCTAATGAATCCATAATATTATTTTCAATTGATATAACTGATGAATTCGTTAGACGCTCTCCGGACATTGTTGACCGCAAATAATTTTTCATTAGTTTCAGTTTTGAAAAACTTCTTTCCCCTGATGCTACGGATATTGGTAATGTTAAATAAATGCGCTTCACAATCGTAGTATTCGGAAACGTGTCGGTTAATTTATTTTCGTATATATAATTTAAAACATCCTGAGGAGCCGACTCTTTTTTAATAAAACATGGCAAAGTTTTTAATTCCTCAAATAAAGTCATACCATGAATATCGCGATTGTCGGAATCTTGATTGTCGCTCAGTTTTAAGTGCAAATCTTTACAATGTTTCATTAAATCTTCATCGCTCCAATCTTTTAATTTGTTAATGTCTCTTATAACTTTAAAGTCCTCGCTATGTTGTTTTAAGCGTATGAATCTTTCCGTGACTGAAGTTATTGTCGTGTCTAAAATCGCGAAGAGAAAATTTATTTTAAAATTTTGTTTAGGATCATGCGTTGTCTCATCTGATGCTTCGTAACCAAACATTTTTGTTTTTGTTCTTTTGCGAATGTCTGGAAAAATAGGATCAATATTAAGATCGTTTGCTACTTCTTCAGTTCTAATAATATTTTCCAGTTGGTCTGTTCCGCGAGTATTTAATTCTTGTATAACATAATCAAGATTTTGTTAAATCTTTGAAATTGCGTTGTCTTCCTGAACTCTAGAATCGATATCTTTAGTTTCATCTTCCGTAATATCAAAAAGAGCCTGGTAAATTTCCTTGATATTATTTTTAAGTGGCTTTATTGCTTCTACTCTACTTTCCCACCTAGTAGTAGAAAGTGGTTTCAAATTTAAAACATGAATGCTTTTTTAATATAGTCCAACGCTTCACAGATATTGAAAAATAATTATATAATTCTTGTATTACCCCCCAAAAAATTATAGTTTCACAGGATATCTTAGCTGCATCATTAACTACCAAATATAATGAATGAGCAGCACACGGAATAAAAAAAGCCCTTTTTTATATTTTTTTTTCTGCAGTCCATTGTTTGCCTCGCATATTTGCACCGTTATCATAAACTTGACCGGTTAAATCCAGAATGTTAATATTCAATAATTTAAAATTTTTTTTTATAAATTGAAATAGTCCTTGCCCAATGGTATCTTCTACAGATTGAAAACCCAAAAAATGTGCATGAATTTCTGCTCTATTTTTATCTTTATTTTGATTAACAAATCTAATAACAATAGATAATTGTTCTATGTGGCTTATATCCGGAGTGGTGTCAAGAATTAATGAATAATATTTTGCCTCTTTAACCATTTCTAACATTTTTTTGTTTTATAGCTTCAGAAATTATACGGATGATTTCATTTTGTATTTTATCACCTAAATAATGAGCAATGTTCCTTTTTTGTGATGTTTGGATGCGATGCAAGTGTTCTGCAATTATCGAATCAAGTTTAGAGACAGTTTCTACTAACTTTAAAAAATTGCCGTTATCATTTTCAAAACGTTTTTGTGAAGAACCTCTAAAAGCTATACACTGTCTTGATAAATATTGTATTATGTAGATTAACCGTTCTATGACAGATTGCCAATATTTTTTCTCAGTTTCATATAATCTTTATTGTGTGTAATCAATAATGCATTTCTTAATCACCGACATTTTAAGTTCGCTGTATTTTGAACAGTTTTTAATGTGCGCGGAACCTGTCTCGTGTATTTTTAGTATATGACTTTGAGTCATATACTAAAAATACACGAGATTTAACGATTGGCAACAGTCAAATGTTGCGAATCGTTACAACCATATTCCCATATTCGTTAGTAAGTTGGGAATTTTGACTACCAAATATTTTGCAATAATAACAGAAAACCAAATTTCGCGATTCTGAATAAACTAAATAACTTCGTAAAAGTTTTTTTCCATTTGCTAACGTTCGATAATAGTATGGGAAAACTTGCGGCCAGATTCATCTGTGAAATTCTTTATTAACTACTTTGCAATTTCTAACTTTGGTAGTTATATGATTCGGCCAAGTACCTGGATCATTAACATTAAAATTTAAAGTAAAATTTGAAGTTTCGTGTTTCGCTGAATCGGAATCCAATATTTCTTCTGCTGCAACTTCTGTAGACAGTCCAGTCAGGCCAGTTTCATTTTCGCATGTAACATTTGTTTCTTCATAGTTATCTTTTGTCCTCTCTTTTTCTGCAGTAGAGCTACACGAAGTACTTGCTTCGTCAGAACTTTCTGTTTTTCGTTTTTTATGTGGTCCTGAAGTTAAAAATTTATTCAGCGATCCAGCCAATTTATGTTCCAGTTGTACTCGTTGTAATTGTCTTTTCCTATTTTGTGCACCAGATAACTTCTTTGGCTTTTTTCCGACATCTAGGGATTAACATACTTGGTTAGACTTTAAAATAAGAAGAGCGTTAAAAGTTATCCACCAAAATAAATAATAATTTCTGAAATTTTCCCTTACTTATTTTTTAACCCCTTAACCGACTATTATTTTTAAGGTGAATAGCCCAACACTCATTACTATTTTTTTTATTATAGAATTTGATTTGTCAGATGTTTTGAATAATAAATATGCTTACATTTTAGGTATTTTTTTGAAAATTAGCAAGTAGAGATATTAGCCACTGATTGATTTCTCAGTAATATTTATTTAATATTTTTTACATTCTGGTAATTGTTTAATAATTAAGAAATTTCTAGAATATTAAAACTATTAATTAAAAAAATTAGTAAAAGGTCCTCAATGTCTTCCAACCAGAACAAGAACAAATATATAAATAAATATCTTATTGAAAATTATTTATTTTCTAGACGTCTACCCAACATAACATAAAAATCTTTTGTTTTCAAAATAAGATAATCAACTAAAATTAAACAATTTAACTGATTTTCAAACTTAGCAAAAATATAACAGATATACTTACTTTACGTGAATAATAATCCAAATTCACAAAAAAATTACTAAATAACAATAAATATATTTTATAAAACAAAAGGCACAATAACACTGTTACTGTAACGCACAAAATGAAATGATGCAAAAATACACCAAAAAAGTATCAAGAAAGGGCCAATTGCAGTATGTGTAAACAAAGATCATCTAAAGGTTTTATAGCTCATAAATAACCTATGTTTATTAATTTAATTCGAACCGCGTCAGCCTGACGTGCCGATAGTCTATCCCGCATATATACGGGATTTTTAACTATGGTCCCTCAGCTGATTAATATGTTTATAATTTATAAACTAGTATCTTTACAATTTTATTTGTCTATCAAAAATCTAAAAATAAGTACACAATTAAAATCAAAGTCAAATTGTCTAAAGTCACTTAAACACAGAATACACAATACACTCAATATTTCACATTTAAAATTCAAATAACTCCGAAAAAAATGTAAGAAGTGCGTATTTGGATAGACGCTCTTTTGTCTATCCAAATTCGAAGCGGAATTTAAGAAAACGAACATCATAATGTACACCTATGTTTCAGACTAAATATTTTGGATAGATCAATGTTTCTGAAACTTCAGATATGCGTATACCCTTCTTTAATTTTCATTATTAACAAAATACTTATCAAAATAATAATAATAATAAATAAAAATATATTTCTTTGTAAATGTCTGTTTTATTTGAATTTAGATGTACATTTAAACAACAAAATAGGATTTATTTTTAATAGAACAAAATTTATAAAGATACTATACATTTTTACTTAATATAAGTAATTGATCATCAGTGATAGGAGTGAAATTGCTTATTTCTATATCTGCTATATCGCTCTCTTTTGTGCGTTTTATAAATCCAGTCTTTAAACAATGATCCATACTTAACAATTTGAAAGTAAAAAAATTACCGTATTCACTCGACTATAACTCGCACTTTTTTCCCAAAATTAAATCTAAAAAATCATGATAAAGTTTTTAGGAAACTAGTTTCCGAAACTAAAGTTTAGGGAAAAAACTTTAAAACTGAAAATGTGTATGACTTACCAAGATGCTTCTATTCTCCATCACTTCTTCTGTCCTCAAGAGCGGTTCATTGCGTGCAATCAAAGTTATCTACCCAAATAGAGTCATCTTCTTTCCCATGATATCAAGAAAAAATTACCAGTAATTTAAGGCTTGAGATACGTAATGAACAATCCTTGACTAATTACTAATGAGAAGTGAAAGATGTGCGCGATTGTAGGCCAGTATAATAGAGAAAAAGCCACTATTAAGAAGTGCATATGATTGGTGAAGTATTGACAAAAGATCGCACGATCCAAACAAAACTAGCTGACAATTGAATTGAAATGCTAATTCTCTTAAACCGATTTCCATAATACCTGAAATGCATTTACTATATATTTCTTAGTTTTAACACGTTCATGATGGAGGGGGGGTTACGTCAAGCAAAACAATATGTTGCACCTGTGCAACATGTGGTTTGCTTGAGTGTATATGGCAGTTTCTGTTGGAGGGAAGATGGGATTCATTAGTTAGTGTTTATATTCCCAGGTGTCTGTAATTTGTTGAGAAACTAATTGTTGAAAAATTATATGTTGAAAAATAAACTATTTGTTGAGAAATATATTACACGGTCTGCAAATGATGTCTGTGAACCTTATCCAGTGACATGATAAAACTAATTGGTTTTCGTGTTTCTGCAGTATAATGGGTGTTGGGGATAGCATATTGTTTACTGCAGGGAACGAATTATTGCTCAAATGTGAAATTCGGGGCGATAGAGACTCGCAATTTGAGTAGGAGAATTTGAGCATAATATAATGTAATGTATATATATTTATATATAGACTATAAAAGTTTATGAAATTCACATCGTATGATACTTTATGGGTTGTTTCCTTAAGTATCTAATAAGTGGGTTCTAAAATGTTTAGTTTTAGTATGTATAACTATAATTTTTTATTAATAAAATATATTAAGCACATATTTAACTGTCAATGGGAAATGGTGCTTCTTTTATTTGGTAAACTAAATGCTGTAATTTTGTAAAATATCTTGTTGCCGTAATACAGCTGAACGAGAACCCTTATTAAGAAGTGAGGTAGGCTGCCTCTATGCTACCAGTTGATGGTATTGGGCTGAATTCACGGTCTATCTTAAACTAACAATTTCCACTAAAACTATAATAAACAATCGAGAATATTTATAAAATTTTCGCTGAGTCGATGCTTACTCTGTGAAATAAACACTGTGGTAATATTCATAACGTTTCACTTCAAATGATATAATTCAAGAATAAGAAAATTTGTATATTTTTTAAATTATTTCCCGTGGTGAAATGGCGCCCCTATCATCAAGCGCCCTTGTGCGGCACAAGTAGTATAGTAGCCACTAGTGACAAGATCAAGATCAAGATAAGATAAGGAATCGTGACGTGATTGGTTGTTCATTTGGTGACGTCATTGTGGGCATGACGTCATGAGATTGGAATGTTTGGAATTTCCCTGTCGGCATATGTGTCAGTGACGTCAGTTCTTGTGTTTTGGTTCACGTATGGAATTATGGGTGATGGTAGAGATAAGGATTCGTGTTGTGATTGATGGTGCACTAGTGACAAGATCAAGATCAAGATAAGATAAGGAATCGTGTCGTGAATGTTTGTTGTTATCAGATGTAGATAAGTGGCATCATTTGTAAATAAGTGACATTGTTTTGAATGGAAAGGAAGATATATTAGGGGATAAGGATTCATGTCATGATTGGTGGTGCACTAGTGACAAGATCAAGATAAGATAAGGAATCGTGACGTGGATGTGTGTTGTTATAGAATTTGGAATTTCGCTGGGGCCATCATCTGTCAGGGACATCACGTGGTTTTTGGTTCGCTTATTGCCTTATGGGTGATATTTAGAGATAAGAATTGTGACGTTATGTGTTTGGAAATTTACAATTTCGAGATTTTCTGAATAATTTAATTATATGCTATGTCACTCAAACATACAGTTTTTTTTCTTCTATAGGTGGTAATACTAATTTCCAATACATTTTGGGATATTTCTTTCCTGTTAAAGGGTGGGAGTTCTTATAGAAAGTCGTGATGGTGGCAGTGTTTCGAGCTTTTTTGAATAATTTAATTATACACTGGTGTCCCTCAAACACACACACTTTTCTTTCTATAGCTCCTGTATTTTCTTCTATATTCATATTCTAATTCAAATTCATATTTTATTCATAATTCATCCAAATATTTTGATTTGTCTAAAATTAAGATCTTAAAGTTGAATAAATAAATAAATAAACGATTCGTGTGTGAATTCACAGCGATTTCGAAAGTGATCTTACTTAAACATACATAACATATCATGTTTGTTCTTTTAAGTTTACATATTTATTTCACAGATATTATTTGCAATGCAATATGCAGAAATAGGAATTTACAGATATCACCAATGCATATAAACTATTCAGTATTAGAATTACATTTACTGAAACCTACGAGCATTGATTATTGAAATTACAATTATCAATTGTTATGTTTAAGTTTAAAAAAAATTAACTTACATTTCTTTTCAGAATAGGAACATCTTGGTACTATTGTTTTATCAATAATTTAATTATATGCTGGCGTTTCCACGGTATTTTTAAAGAAATAAATTAAAATAAACATACAGTTAAATGGATTACAAAACCGTTTGTATGTATTCCAGAAATTCTAATGATAATTTAAAATTACTTACAGCTTTCCAGAATGGCTCTTCTAAATACGAATATTCCAAAAAAAAATATTCCAAAATAGTTGAATTTTATATCCACACCACAAAACAAACACAAAAACCACAAAGAACGAAATTCTGTAAATACTGTAACCTGAAATAGTTGAGTACCTCATTCTTTAGATTTCAACCCGTAGATGTTATGTTATCGTCATGAGCAATATCCCCCCAGAGAAAAATAATAAAAAAACGCGTTTATTTATTTTTTTCCTAAAAAGTTATCATAAAAAAACGCGTTCTTTATTTTTTTTTCCTAAATAGTAATCAGCATCAGTTGGAGGTGACATCACTAAAAGATATCTGCAAATATCTGCATTGCCACGAGGCTGAGCAGACATCTTCTGGAGGAGAGGGGGTGAGGGGAGTATTGCAGGGAAGACCTCTGTCACCCTCTTGACTACCCTTTCACCTCCACCACCTAATGCTATTTTTTTCCCATCCCAACAATTTCGGACATATGACTGAGAGAAATAGTCACATGGTCTAATATCAAAAACACTTTTTGAGGATAAAATACTTAACATAATAAGGACAAATAATATAGAATACCCTTCGAGCCAAAGAGATAAAAATTCCCCTATGATGGCTCAAAGTAAGATAATCTCACATCAACATCATGTCCAACAGCATGTAGAAACATGTCCGTGAATCATCTGCATGAAAGTTTCATTTTGGAAGGAACGCTCAGGGTTAAGGGTCAGGTAAACAGTACTATAAGGAAAAACAAACGAGTCAAGTGTCTTTGCAGTTACGGCAATTTGTTCATCCCGTGCAGCTATCGTATTGTGTTGTGGTGATTGGTATCCAGGAAAGTAAAGTAAAATAATGGGTGAGCCACAAAAGTCATTGAAAATTTCTTTCTTCAGGAAAATAGTGCAAGACAAAACTCTACACCTAGCTCTAAAAGGATGGAAACCGATTATTATTTTAGAAGACACATATATTGTGATGTATTTATCCAGGACTACTTGGGAAAAGTTACACAGGAAGTGGTCTGATAGCCTCGGCTACTTGTGAAGAAGAGTTGACTACGAAATGGACCTCAGTGAATGTTATATTCTGAAATGCCAAGATAGAGAACTAATACTTGATGATACAGGAGCTGATGGAAGTAAAGTTTTTTCTATTAGTTGTGAAGAAGCTGAGCGATTTTCACCAAAAATGTATGACATTGATAATCATTTACTATTTTTGGAAACTGAATTACCATCTATTCATATCATGGGGAAAATCATCGCTAATCATTTAAATTCTTCAATGGTAATATTAGACTTTCAAGATTTTATCCAATTTGATAAAGATTATTTATTTTGTGACATTTATGAACATTTTACAAAAACTGTTTGTGTATATTTGCTGACAAAAGAATACACAGAATGTTTAGGGAGGCATGGTGTCATTTCCAGACTCACACAATATCAAATGTATGGAAGTGTGGTTACCATGGTATCTGATTTAAAAACTCTTTTGTGTGACCAGCTATTTTGATGTAATGTAACCAAGAAACACTGAGTAACAAAAATTTTATTTATTGAACTCTTTGGAAAATGTTAAGAGTGTAAACTAAATATTGTGAAATATTTTTAGGTAATTACATGTTTCGAATTTTTCTCAGTGAATATACTTGTAAATAGTATTTCAACAAAATAAAATATGCATTTGTAAACTTAAATGAACAAAGACATGTACATTTGTTGTTGTGTTTTTCCACAGTGAATTTTTTACTCAGTTATTCTGATTAGAACTTGATATTTAAATCCACAACTTTCTATCTTAATGCAATTCTGTTTAATTATTTTTAAAAAAATCACAACTGTGAGATTAATCCCAGGAACGGGAAAAAAGTGTTGAAAGCTGATATCCGTATTGATTATTTTAGAAATTGTCTATTGCTACCTATTGATATTGTTTGAGTTATCTGAAAACAATTTGTTCACATAATCGAAAATCCAAACTGTTAGAATTTGGTTGTTTTACAGAGAGAGCAGATAATTAACCCAAAACGTGACTTTTAAAGTTTGGTATATAAAAGATGTTTGTACTCTCCAGATAACACATATACAAATTTTACCTTTCCCCACACAAAGCAAGATAAAAACACACCAACAGTATATTCAGAAGCATGTGAAAACATGTCATTGAGTCATCTGTGCAAAAGATTCATTTTTGAAGGAATGGTCAGGGTAGGGCATGGTAAGTGTAAACAATACTATAAGAAAATACCATAGAGTCGAGTGACTTTGGAATTAAGGTAATCGTTCATCCACTGCAGCTGCTGTTTTGTGTTGTGGTGTTTTGTGTTTGGTAATGTAAAAATAATGGGTGAGCCACAAATTCTTTAAAAGTTTCTTTGTGAAAAGTTCTAATTGTTTAGAATTTTGTATCAGAAAGTGAACATAAAATGTACGATCAGAGCTAAAAATCAGTGAAATAATAATAATAATAATAATAATAATAATAATAATAATAATAATAATAATAATAATAATAATAATAAATAACTATTTATTTGTGGTGCCATATGAAGTAATCTAAGAAGAATGAAGGAAAACGATTATGCAAAATCGACAGTGAGTGAAAAATACAAATTTTAGTTATCATTGGAATAATCGATTGCCAATTTATTTTGAATAAGAGTTAAAATTTATTTCCTAAAGAAATTTGTATTTGTGATGGAATTATTGTATGATATGCATTGACAAAATCACCTTGTAGTTGGAAAGAATTACCTGAAAGAGTTAAAAAACAGAATTAAAAATCAAAACAACTGCAAATGAGAAAGATTACATGGAGAATATCAGAAGCAATACCAAGAAGTACATAAGATGGTAAAGCGCTCCTCCAGAAATGACAAGAGAAACTACTATCAGCTGTTGGCTGAGGATGCTCAGAGAGCGATTGATACTGGAAATCTTGGAGAAGTCTATAAAATTATAAGGCAATTTGGAGAAACCTATCAGATGAATGGAGTTAAAGATAAAAATGGTCAACTACTAACTCAAGAGCAAGAAGTCCAACAAAGATGGAAAGAGGACTTCGAAGAATTATTAAATGTTAAACACGACTCTATAAATCCAAATATCGAATCCCCTTTCGAAGAGATGCCAAATCAATTCGATTTTAATGTAAACATGGGAGAGATCACAGTGCAAGAAATCATGGAAGCAATCGAGATCCAAAAGAATAGAAAAGCAAGTGGAAATGATAACGTGCTGAACTGCTCAACGCTGAGGTAGAAACATCAGCAACTATACTGTATAAACTGTTTAATATCATATGGGCATCTGAGAAGGTTCTGAGTACCTGGAAAGAATCACAAATAGTCAAAATTCCAAAAAAGGTAATCTTACAGAATGCACCAATTAGAGAGGAATCAGCCTATTGTCAGTACCATAAAAGATCTTCAATAGAATCATAATAAGCAAAATAAAAAATAGCATTCAGAAAATTCTGAGAACAGAACAGCACGCTTTAAAAATGGAAGACGCACAGTGAATCAAATATTTATTCTTAGAAACATAATTGAACAGAATGTTGAACTAAATTCAACTATGAATTTCAGTTTTATTGATTTTTTCAACGCTTTCGATAGCTTAGACAGAGAATGTCTATGGAAAAATCCTGAAAATTTATGGATTTCCTGACAAAATAATAAATACTATAAACGATTTGTATGATGGAAGTAAAGGACAAATTCTATTAAATGGAACAGCCTCCGAACGTTTTTACATAAAAACTAGTGTTAAGCAAGGTTGTGTCATGGCTGAAATACTTTTCATCATTGTCATAGATTGGATAATGCGGCATATCCCGAAAAACCTGAAAACTGGAAGAAGATGGACCATTGACACCACATGAGAAGATTTGGACTATGCTGACGACATTGTACTACTATCAGCTAGATTTGAAGACATGAAAATTAAGACAGCAAAGTTAGAGGAAACTGCTAAACAAATAGGCTTACACATCAGTGAGAAGAAAACCAAAATATTAAAAATCAACAGTAAAACGAATGACCCAACCTTTATAAATAGAAATCAAGTAGAAGTGACAAACACTTTTAATTACCTTGAAGCAACTGTCAACACGGAAGGTGATACCAACGAAGACATTGCAATAAGAATAAAAAATCTTGCTAAGCATTTACAACTTTACAGAAAATTTGGAAATCATCCAATATAAAAACAACCTTAAAGGTACACATTAAAGGTACTCAACTGTTAAATCTGTATTACGTTATGGAAGTATATCATGGAAATTAACCAAACAACAAGAAAATAAAATAGATGCCTTCCAAACAAAATGTCTTCAAGGAATTCTCAAAATTACTGGCCAAATAAAATCTCCAATATTGAAATTTACAACAAAACTAAAACCAAATCTATTACAATGGAGTTAACGAAACACAGGACATGGATAGGCCATGTATTGAGAATGCCAACATCAGAACACACAAGAATAGCATTTACATGGACTTCTGATGCTAAAAGGAAGAGGGGTAGACCCAAAATGATGTGGCTCCGGATGCTAATCCAAGAATGAAACAAACTAGGATGGTCGAGCTGGGGGAAAAGCAAGAGAAGCAGCACTGAACCGAAGAGGATGGCATGCTAAACTGGTGGCCTCATGCACCTTATAGGTGTAAAGAGCAATACGTCAAGTAAGCCAAATCATATAGCCTGTAAAAATGAATTTAGGCTAATGCAACTTGCTATCATAGATATCAGCCCTCTGATGGAAGTCTGATAACAATAACAAAAGAAAAAGAAGAATAAGAAGATTGATATCACTATCAAGCTTATTAGAAATTAATTAACTGACTATTCAAAAGATATATTTCGGTGATTACACCACATTTTTTATTATTCAGTTATACAAAATACTGAAATAATAGTTCCCAACAAGTTTCGTGAATCGTAGGATTTACATCTTCAGGGGATAAATAGTATAACTTAAAGTTTAAACAAGAGAATTAATAAATGCAAATCATAACCATCTGGCTATTCATAAACTCAAATAACAGAATGCAGATATAAAACGTTATTCACGTTGAACAATACTGGACGATGTCACGTGTTCTTGTTCTCGTTCATACAGTCCGAGCTCAGATTGAGGTAGATTTTTTATTAGAGCTGACCACACTTGATGGAGAATTAAGCCTTGATTTTTATTCCATGGGGTTGGGTTTTTTTAGAATATTAGCAGCTTCTTTAAATTTTCTTATATAACTGTTGTTTTCTATGTATGACATCGTCGTTTTTTGCCAGAGTACATCGTGTCCAGTGGAAGTGGTATGGAAGGCAAGACCCGTTTTTCGTTCTCTTTTGTATTGTACGTCTTTTTTTGGTGTTCAGCCATGCGTATTTCTCCAGATCTTCCTGTCTGTCCTACGTAGCAAATCCCGCAAGAGCAATGGATCTTGTATACTCCTGGTTTTTTAAGAGGATGATGAATACATGATGTACTCTGGCAAAAAACGACGATGTCATACATACACTTTACCTTACACTGTCCTCTACAGATAACGGGGAAGATGAAAAGTATTCTTGCTTCGCCCCTTTAAGCCAGTCCTTATAAGAAATAAGGAAACAATTTAATTCGAGAAAGATAGTCCTTTTTAGGACTTCCAGGGTAATAACGGATGGAAATGTTGTAGTCAATGAAGTTTTAACTGAGGCCCGGCTATTGCCATTACCCAGCCATGACTAGAGCTTTTAGAACAATAACACTCCATCCACACAGATTTTCTTCATTCAGATGACAGGATAAAGAGTCTAGGACTCAGTCCATCTCCCAGTCCTTTTAAGGACTTATAACAATTTATTTATTTCGTATTAACTCGAATAAGATTTTGGAATTCCTGACAATCCTTGAAGATGGTGGTCTTTTATGATCTGATATAGTGCTAATTAAACGAATCTTACAGTTTACTTATTCGGAACTTAATGAATATTTTATCATATTTGATCTTTATGTTGGTTTAGTAGCTATTGCTAGCTGAGTAAAACAGGTAAGAATTTTATTTAGTTTGTGCAATTATGAAACATTAAGAGACAGTCGACTTAACTAGATCGCAAGTAAGTGTTTGTTCACTCTTTTTAAGAAAATGCTTTGGAGGCTTGAGGACAAGTGGCCGGGATACCTAAACTTGTGTTCCTTGACATCTGATACTGAAAATCCGTACAGATAATGAAAGAATTAACTTGGTAGATTCTCCAACAAAGGAATTTCAACAGTTGGAAATACAAGAATTTCCAACATTTTTTATCTCGCAGAATGACTGGAGGAATTATGCGAGACTAGAACAGATGGATTTCGATCGCCCCGATTAATAAGGGGAAAAAAATCATTTACTCCTGAGAAAAAAATACAGATGAGGGCATAAGAATTCAGTCAAGCTACAGATTAAAAATTAAAAATGCAATGACTACTAACATAAACGATCCGCTGATCGCACTTAATCTTACGGCCTCCAAAGGGCGAGCTTAAAGCTCACCAATTACCAATAACCATATTATTTTCCCCAAAGACAAAGTGGAATATGAAAAGCATATGCTTCACCCCTCACAACAATAGTTTTGTCGTTGTTAAATAATTTATTTCGAATTCGAATAAATAAATTTTAAATCTTGACATACAAATAAAATTTTAAATCTGGACTTTATATTTAGGAGTAAACAAGTTCAAGTTTGGCTCAGCATATGTTAAACTTAGCCACTTTTAATCTGTGAATTTTATTCCTCACGGTATGAAGCATGGGTCATATTCAAAAATTCTATGAAGCGAATATTGACATTCTCAAGAATCTAAAACTGTTCTACATATTGGGTGGAGGCAAAAGTTAATACTTCAATGAGTATTAACATTTCTATTTCTATACAAAAAAAATTCAATTGGAAATGGATTCTAATGCAAAAAATAATTAGAAGAAGAAAACTTTTGTGGAAATATCTGCAAGATAGATGTTAGTAAAAAAATCAAAACCCTAATATTTGGACAGCATAAACAGAATAGGAAGATCTAGAGTAGAGTGGGTAGAGGATGTAAAGGAGTAATATGAAAAGATTTGAGGCACCTGGAAATAGAAAGAAAGGGATGGCAAAAAAAAATAAAATAGTGAAAACTCATCAAACACCAACGGGTATTCGATCTATTGGCATTAATAATAATGGTGATAATTTAAATGTATACATATAGATATATGTTTCGCATCCATTTTTAAATCTGTCACTTAGATATATTTGTTATATAAATTTGGTATTTCTTTAGAATATTATTTAGAATTGAATCTGTTTAGAATATATTAATGAACTATCTTACAGAAATAACTGTATTCTGTTTATATTCCGTAAAACATTTGTATTCCTCTGTCTCTAAATCAATAAACCAATTCGTGTATAATATATTAAAATATGCTACGAACAAATTTTGATTCTAGATTTAAAATATAGTGTTCGACGACTAAACGTAGCTCAGCTTTTGCCACATGAATTCCAATCCTTTCAGAGTAACTACAGATCTCTAGGTTTTTGCCTTTGAAATGTTTTAGTGAAGCTATTTTTGATGTGTTTTTTATCCTTCATAAAATCTATAAAGGTAGAACATTATCAGCAAGGTTGTAAATCTTTAATGGCATAAAATTAGAAAACTCCGATGTATTTTGGAGCCCCTAGCCTATTTAGCTAGCACTGTATTTTTGAGTTTCATTGTCTTCGCTCTATCTTAAATTTTATTTTCGGTTCTTCCAAACTTTCAATAAATACAGATCGATAACATATTTTGTTTTATTTTTATATCATTCCTACATACAAAAGGTTACAGAACCTATAAAATGATGCGATGTAAGCATCTTAATATGGTGAAGAGTATAGGAATCTATTGAGGTTCTTCTTGGAGAATTGCAGGTTGTAGTCTTAGAGAAATACTTCATGGGAAAAAGCTGTTCCGAGGTAGATGGAATGAAAAAAGAATGGAAGTAGTGATTTCAGTAGTTAGGCAGCTGAACTCAAGTGGCTCTTGGGACATTGCTCAATATGAGATATAAAACCAAGAAAACGAAATAATTTCATCAATCTACCAGAAATCTTTTGCGTTCAAAAGATGTAATAGTTAAATGTAAGCCGCTATGATGTCATTCATGTGTCTATTGACAACTTGAAAACCGAAAATAAAATTTAAGATAGAAGCGAAGAAAATAAAACTCAAAGTACAGTGGGCTCCAAAATACTCGTATATAAATGAGAAGATAGAGACCATACAGGATTAGGAAGTTTGTCAAAAAGAATACACTAAATCGTCAATTGTTGGTCATCTTGAAAAGATCCTGAAGGATAAAGAATAAAGCGAAAGAGAATTTTAAGAGGAAGCGACATATCCTATCATAGAAAAGAGCAGTAAGAGGAGTATATATTAGTACAATAGTAGTTTAATCCGACATATTCATAATTTTATAATAACATTTGTATACAGATTAAAAAAGAATGCATTTTTCCTCAAAACAAGAAATCACATAGGCATCAGTTGTAAGAGAAAATAATCCCGTCGCTTAAAAAACATTGATTATTATTAAATTCATGCGCAAGACGCAAGACGTTGCTGATTAAGAGGGTGAAGCAAAATGCTTTTATAATCCCTGCTATCTGATAAGGTCGCTGTGTAGGGAAAGGTTTATGAGCTTAAGTGCTCTGCCTGAATGGGTGCGAGTTAAAGATCTTCGTTAGGAATTAGGATGGCCTTGGGTCTCCTATATTTGGAGAAATCTGTTTCGTCATAATTTGCTGCTTGTTGTACTAGTTCATTTGGATGTGAAGACGATGCTGAGAAGAACTTTACTGCTGATGATTGCAAGAAAGAGTAGATGTAGGGGATATTTGTATCCCGGTGAAGTTGGCCATTTCTGATATACCATGGTGCGTTTAATATCATGCGGCGACATTTGTTTTGCATTCTCTGTAGTTTGAGGATATTTGTACTTGAGGTGTGGCTCAATTGACATCTATGTCTTTTGGGGTAAAGCAAGATGCTCTTCATATTCCCCGCTATCTGTTGCAGTTACAATGAGGGTAGAATTCATGAGCAGTTTGCTCGCCCTGGATGGGCATGGAGATTATCCATCGCTGCAGGAAGTTAAAATGACTTTTCGTCTTCTATGTTTGAATATGTCCGTTGCCTCGTATGCTGCAGCTTGCTGAACCAAATCATTGGGGTGTATAGACGTCTTCAGGAAGACCTTAGATGCTAATGGTTGTAGGAAAGAGAACATATAGGGAATATTTGTGTCTCCATGAAGTTGATTGTTTCTGACATACCATGGGGCGTTCAGAATCATATTCAATTTTAGTATTGAATAGTGATACATATCCTGCAGGAGATATTGGCCTTTTGGAGAAAAGAATGGCTGAGCTTTTTTGGGGGTTGACTTCCAATCTCCATTTGGAGAACTAACACTCCAACTTTAGAAGGTTTTCTTGAAGCTTTTTGGTAATGAAATGTGGTCGGAGAGATTTGGTAGTATTGCTGTATCGTCCGCATGCAGGGTCATGATGGAAGACATCGGATTGTGCGGGATATCCGACATGTATATAGAAAACAGCGATGGAGCTAGTAGGGATCCCTGCGGCACTCCAGCGAAGCTATGGCGCTGGGATGAGGTAGAACCATTGAATTTGACTTGTATTGATCTATTCTGAAGATATGAATGGATTAGATGAGCCATTTTTAGTGAGGTTATCGGCTGAGATAAGTTTGTTCAGGAGTCCGAAATGCCACATTTTGTCAAATGCTTTGGATAGGTCTAGAAAAACAGCTCCTGTGCACTGCGCCAGTTATAGCTGATGGTGATGTATTCCACAATTCTGTGGATTTGCTGGGTAGTACTATGGTGTTGCCGAAAACCGAACTGTTCTTTAGGGAGGATGTTTAGGTCATTTACTGAGGTTTGGAGTCGTGAGAGGATGACCTTCTCCGCAACCTTACCTAGGTTGGAGATAAGACTGATTGGACGATAATTTTGCTGTAGGTGTGGGTCCTTGCCTGGCTTATGTATTGGGATTACATCAGCCAGTTTCCAGGTGGAAGGAAAATAGTGAAATCTTAAGAATGCATTTATTATAATGGTCAGGTGCACTACAGCTTTTCGAGGCAACAGCTTGATCACCCTGTTTGAAATGCCATCTGGTCCAGGAGCTTTTTTGTTCCTTAAATTTTTAATAATAGTATATATTTCATCAGGCGATGTGGGTTCAATGTGGTCAGTACTGGTATCAAGAAGTTTGAGTCAGTGTCTGACCTGTCTGTGAATTTTGTAGATGTGATTGAAGTCTAGATTTCCATATGCAGGTTTCCACTGCTCTTCTAAATTTCTTGCCAATGACCTCCTCCTTGTCCGCATCAGTGTATACAAGGCCCTGGTCAAAGAGTATTTGGGGAAGAGATTTTCCTTTGTTTCTGATATTTCTTAGTAATCCCCAGACAAAGTGATCAGTAGGTGAGATAGAGGCTAACTTGTTTTCCCATAGATGGTCTCTGTGAGCCTTGAGTGCATCTCTCACAGCCCCAGTAAGTCTGTTTAGATTTTTTTATCTTGAGGCGCACGAATATTACGAAATCTTTTCCTGGCTCTGTTCTGTTCTCTGATCAAGTTCATAATGTCTTCAGGCAAACGAACTGGCTTGTGGACAGATATGTAGAAGCTGGCTACCGTTATGGCGGAGTTAATTAGTTGGGAGAGGCTTGTAACTATAGATTCTATGTCATCTTTTGTACGAATGTGAGGAACAGGGCCAATACTATCCCTGAGCACTTCCGACAATCTTTCCCACGATATATAGGAGTGAGGGGGAGGAGACAGGTATTCTTGATTTCCCATCTGAAGTAGTATTAGGTTGTGATCAGATGACAGCTCATTTAATGATCTTAGGCTGTATTGAAGATTAATGTCCCCAGGATAGCTATATCCAGGATGTCCGCAGTTCCAAACGTACTAAGATGAGTTGGTTAGGTGGGGCCTGCCACAGCAGCATTGTGTGATCCTATGAACTTGGAAAGGATGCAACCGTTCTTTTGATGGATCTGCAATTCCATACAGGGTGCATGGAGTTCAGATCCCCGACTATGATGGGGGGGGGTTCTAATGCATAAGATGACGTTTAGGTCAGAGTGTAACAGAGTTTTAGAGGTGGGTTGTAAGCAGAGTAGATTTTCAGTCTGCCAGCCGAGCTGGTGAACACCTCCACGCCCGTGATCTCAAGATTAGTGGTTGGAGAGTTGTTCACAGAATTGTGCTTGATGTAATTTTTAATGAAGATGGCAGTGCCGCCACCTGTGTAGACCAATCTGTCATTTCTGTATAGGCGGTAACCCGTTATTTTAGGGTTATCTGAGGGTCTTCTATGTGATTCACTGATTAATATAACATCTGATTGATATCTGTTAGTGAAGTCTTGAAGCTCCAGAATTTTGTTTCTTAGGCCATTTGCATTCCATGCAATAATCTGCAAAGAGGCTGGAATAAGCTTGTTTCTACTCATCAATTAACGATGTGAGGATGACCTGTGTTTCACGTAGAAATCGTTTAGTGGAGGTTGCTGAAGGGTTTGACAAGCTGAAGTCTTGTAGCATATTGGCTAGATAGGCTGTAATAACAGTTGTTAGGTTTGTACGTGCTAATTTGTTTGTAAGGGCCACGTCAGCATAACTTCTGTTTGCTTTTGGCTCACTCTATCTTTGAAGGTCTCTGATTGTGGACGCTGAGCCTCTAGCTGTGGTGCAGGGGCCTCTGATGTTCTTGTATTAGAGGAAGAGAACTGATTGGCTGATTCCATCCGTCTATTTTTTGGGTGCTGAATGCATCCTTTGTAGTTGGTAGGATGGGGGCCACCGCAGTTGGCACATTTAGCCGGAGTTGTTTTTGGCTTTGTGCAGATATTGGTTGGGTGGCATTCCTCGCATTTCAGACATTTAAATTCGGCGTTACATAATTTCTGGGCATGACCAAACTTTAGAGACCTATGGCACTGCCGAGAAGATGCCCTTTTTCAGAGTAGCTCAGGTGTGACAATGAGCCCGCAGATTGTTTTCAAGTTATAGATATTTTTATATATGTTATGGATCTCTACGAGGACTAACGGCATGAGAGATTTGTTGGATCTGTACATTCTGCTGACCCTAACTGGAGGCAGATTCTGTAAATTAAGATAATCAACTATATCTTCGGTATCAATGTCTTCACAGACGCCACGGAGGACCACTTTTTAATTTTTCTCCGAGCTGAGCGAAAAGGTATGATATTGTGTACCTCAATTGTCCATTTCTTTTGTTAGTCGCCTATAGTCTATCACCGTTGTTGGATATATCTTTATTCCTTCATCCACGTTTTTGGCCTTTACATAGCCAATGTGTAGGTTGGACATTGTTGATCTTAAAACTGCCCATCTCTGCTTCTCTCTTAATATAATCGGAAGCATCTTTTCTTTGGGAGAAACAGTGGAATCCGAAACTTGACCGTGTTGTTCCATTATGTTGTCTTTGAGTGGTTCATCTGTTGTTCTCCGCTTTTTACGTACGTGGACTTCTTGAAAATCAGAAGCAGTGGGGTTTGTCGATTCTCACTGATCTTCCATAATCTCGGCGTCAACTTCTGTGACACTTGCCGGGGGAAACGTATCATAAAGTATCACCTTTCCTGGCCAATTTTTGTTGAGTAGTTCGCTCAGTCTGATAAATTCCCGATATCCTTCTTGATGGCCATAAAACTTTTCAATGAGGTATGGCTCTTCTAAAAGTTCTAAAAAGAACTGGATGATGGGCTGATTCCTTGAATTTTAATCCCGTCATCTGAATGAAGCAGTTAGAACTTCATTGGCTACAGCATTGCCATCCATTACCCTCCAGGGATATTTTGGAATGAGTCCCCGCTGATGATGTCTATTTTAGACTCTGTTATTTAATTTACATAATGGTGTTTAACTTTACAGATAGCCGAGTTAGTAACTTCCTAACGTTAATTTTCTCATAAGATTCTTTTGTGCACTAGGATTTTTGAAGTATCTTCAACTTTTATAAGCTTTTATGTACTCTACAGATCAATTATTCTACAAGAAACACTTTCAATTTAATAGGACTTTTCATCTACTACTAAGTTTAATCGTTGATAGACACTTAATTAAATTTAATTTTTTGTAAATATCACCTAAAGATTTTAAACCTGTAAGTATATTGGTATTAGTACAGCAAGTGGGCCTAGGAGTTAGATAATACTGAAAAATTGCACAATCTTGTGACTTGACCTGAATTTTGTTTCAAGCTAAAAATGAAAGCTTAGGAATTAATAAAAACAGCACTCAGTTTTTAGAAGAACATTAGCTTATATTAAAAAATTTCTTACGTAAAAAGACATTTTATTTAAATTATATAAATAAAAAATGAAAAGTTGAGGAATTAATGAAAATTTAAACTTAGTATCATCAATTATTTATTTTTAAATAAAAATAAGAGATTCTATCAAAAACACCATTAAAATATTAATGAAAGTTATTACAATAATTAATAATTTTAGGTAATCGTAGGTTATTACCTTGGATATGGATATATCCATATCCAAGGTAATAAAATAATATATAATATATATCCATACCAAGGTAATAATATAATATATAAACAATATCCAAGGTAATAATATCCAAGATAATATATATAATATAAACAATATCCAAAGTAATAATATCCAAGATAATATATATAATATAAACAATATCCAAAGTAATAATATCCAAGATAATATATAAACAATATATCCAAGGTAACAATATAAACAATAATATATAATATAAACAATATCCAAGGTAATAATATAAATATATCCAAGGTAATAATATAAATAAACACTATCCAAGGTAATAATATCCAAGATAATATAAACAATATCCAAGGTAATAATAAAAATTTATCCAAGGTAATAATATAAATAAACAATATCCAAGGTAATAATATCCAAGATAATAATATATAAACAATATCCAAGGTAATAATATAAATAAACAATATATCCAAGGTAATAATATCCAAGATAATAATATATATACAATGTAATAATATATATATAAACAATATCCAAGTTAATAATATCCAAGATAAAAATATATATCCAAGGTAATTATATATATATAAACAATATCCAAGATAATAATATATCCAAATATATATATATATATATAATATATATAATATATATATATATATATATTTGTAATTTTGATAGTAATTTTGATAGAAAACAAAGGGTTTTAATTAAAAATGGTAATTTCTTATTGATTCATAAAGTATACAGTATAGGGTTATGCATGGAACAGCATATCGGGTAAATGGCCTCCATGGCTTTGCTGGCACATACGCACTCTTTTGTCGAAATTTTCCATGACCGTTTTGCATAAATGTGGCTGAATTTCGTTGATACAGCGCTCAGTTTCCTCCTTCAAGGCGTGGGTGGTCGTGGGCTTGTTGGCATAAACCTTAGACTTTAAAAAATCCCAAAGAAAAAAGTCCAACGGCGTTAAGTCACATGATCTGGGCAGCCAATTCTGATCACCAAAACGGGAAATTACACGACCAGGAAATGACTCATGCAGTAATTGAATTGTTTCTCGGGCTGTATGGCATGTGGCACCGTCTTGTTGAAACCACATGTTGTTTACATCCATATCTTGCAATTTAGGCACAAAAAACTGGATTATCGTGTCGCGATAGCGAGCACCATTAACTGTTATTGCCTTACCAGCCGCATTTTCGAAGAAGAATGGACCGATGATGCCTCCAGCCCCAAATCCGCATCAAACAGTGATACGTTGTGGATGCATTTGTTTCTCAACAATCACTCGTGGATTTTCTGAACCCCAAATGCGATAATTTTGTCGATTAACGAAGCCATCGAGACGAAAATGAGCGTCATCGCTGAAGATAATTTTGTTCGATAAATAAACATCCACTTGTTGTTGTTCTATAATCCATTCAACGAACTCTCTTTGCTGTGTGTGGTCAGTAGGCTTCAGTTCTTGAGTCAATTGAACTTTGTAAGCATAAGGATGCAAATCTTTCGTGAGAATACGCTGTAGAGAGCTTCTCGAAATGCCCAATTCAAGACCACGATGCCGAATTGATGTTCCTGGACTCTCAGCAACACTTTCACGAACTGCTTCGATGTTTTTTGTTGAACGACTTGTTGAAGGACGGCCAAAGTGTATAAGATCACTAATTGATCCAGTTTCCTTGAATTTTTTAATTAATCTTTTCACAGTTGATGAAGTTAAATCATTATTCCGACCATATTTTGTACGAAAATTGCAAACTGTAGCTGCCAAACCTTCATCATTATTTTTTAAAATATTGCTCAACAATGAAAATATGTTGTTCTTTCGTGTAGCGCTCCATTTTTAATAACCCCGAACTGTCAGCTGTCACGCTGTCCTTTTTTTCTCGTTGGCAACACTTTACCGCACAAATGGCGCTAACTTTAAATATTGCGTGAATTTTGGGACACCTTATATAAATATAAATATCCACGGCAATAATATATCAAAGGTAACAACATAAACAATATATATATATATATATATATAAACAATATATAAATATATAAATATAAACATATAAGTATAAATTAAATATATAAATATGAACATAAATATAAATATATAAATACAAACATATATAAACATATAAATATATACAAATACAAATATAAATATATACAAATACAAATATCTTAAAACCACCGAGATTGCAGAATAAGTGCCGGAGAATGATTCGGACTCCCCAGATCCATAGAGAAGTCAACATTCCTTAAATTTCTTCCCTTCTTCTAGATCTAGCAGTGAAGTTCTTCACCAAGACGTAACCACCCAAACCCGTTGATCAAGGAAGCTTCGGAATATAATGAAGCGGAAAGCTACAAATATAAAAGGCTAAAATATATCTTAAGTACAGCTGAACACAACTAATTTCACTGCCCTCACTGGGCGAGCATGTGGCTCATAAACACTCCATTCAAAGTTTTCATTTCAGACAAAGGGGAAAATGAAAAGAAAATTTGTTTCACCCATCTAGCCAGAAATGTTATTCGTTATTCGTAATTGACAGCGAGTTGTGATTCGCGTGTTAAAAAATTTGGCAATTATGAAAAGTTTGGCAATTATATTGTGGGGTTACTGAGAATTCTGTGAGCATATAAATTACATACAGCAAGTAGTCTATATTTATATTTATGTTTATTTATGTTTATATATGATGTTGCCTTTTTCTTAATTCTTGTACTGATATCTACAATAGGGAAAATGTCCTGAAAAATTCAGAAAGAACGAATTCGAATTCACCCCCCCCCCCACGCCCAGAACACGGAATATCAAATCAGTCAATATTTCAGATCTCCCTTGCAATGACTCAGGTAAGCTCGCGGGCAGCCCTGATTTCAAGAGGTTAGCAGAAAAAAGAGACAATCACCAATGAGACTGCAGTACCTATAAAGCAAATAACAATATGATGTAGTGAGTGTCCTAGCCATACTTCGTACCAAAGAGCAGCGCACGTAAAAAAAGCAGAAAGATGCACTTTTCCACAGTTAAATTCCCACAAAGGGATCTGCATTCAACCAGAGTAGGTCGCAAGCTACCATAGCATAACAAAAAATTTAGACATTAATGTTCATCCTCAAAAGCAAAACGAATTTTGACAGTGGTGCTGCTATGCATCACACAGGCGGTATTTACCTATGAGACAGATCCAGGAAGCCTTGATTTGGATCCGATAAACGTCGACCATATCATATTGTGATATCATACGATATAAGATGTATGTATTGATATCATACGAGTGTGATATCAAAATTGTTTGCAACCAGATCGATACGTATGAACCCCCCCTTCTCAAGGAAAGCCTCACTTGGGCAATTCCACCACTATCAAAAATCTGGCATTGCAAAGCAGAGTTTCATTGTGTAAAGGATGGCAACCATCCCCTGACAGCTATCTGCAAACATCCAAGAACTGTACCTTTCAAATGAGCCAACTGTAACTGCACCCTTCCGCAAGCTATAAAGGATATAAACATCACATCCAGCTAATTGAAAGCCCGTGCGGATTTCACGAAGAAGTATTTTTAGAGCCCGTTTCATTTATACAAAGATCGAAACCGGTCTGGGTAGTGACCTCCCACCATAATGTATAACATCATACATCTCCTTGGAGATGGGTTTTACATTATGAGAAATATAACGAATACGGATCAGAACTTTTGTTACGAGTTGCCCTAGTTTGTACTACCTACTTGAACTACGTGCTTTAGCTTACGCTAGTAGTCGCCGATACTTTTATAGTTACTATATTCGGCATGAAACTATTTGATTCCAATCTTTGAGTTTCATATTCGGCTTTTAAACAATGCGGGGTTGAATATCCCTTTAATTTAAATAATGTTTACATCGCCTAAATAAAGCCTATTGGCTCTTTATGAGAAGTGTTCGTTTAAAAATTAGTATTTCACTAGTCTGGCTTGAAATTGCATCATAAATATAACACATTTATCCTTTTTTTTCGATTTTTTAACTTTATAAAAATATTAATTTATTCCACTGAATTCACTCATTTCAACTAATTGTTGTCATGAGTGAAAACTAATTAAGAATTCTGTTTCTTTTATTGAGCATATCCTTGTGTCATAACACTCTCTTTTTTAATACTCATCAATTTTAATTAAATTTCTCTGTAAATGTTATGTCCTGTAAGATTTCTGAGTAGTCATTGTCATTTTTATTTAATGAAATATATTTGCAACAATTTCAATAATACACTATTATTTTTTGAGGATATACAAAAAACACATTTATCATTTTTTAACATTTTTGTTCAAATATATATATATATATATATATATATATACAGGGTGTTCGGGATAAATTTGACAGTTTCGTAAGGAAAAAGAAAATCTTCTTTGTATCTATTAAATTTAATGAATTGACAAAAAAACATTACAGGCAGAGTTAATTACAATACTATCAACAAGATTTACTCAAAATAACCACCATTAGCATCGATCACAGCTTCAATTCTGCTTCGGAACCTCGAACAAGCTGATGCTACAGTCTCCCTGGGAAGGGCCGCAAAAACTGTTTTAATTTTATCCATTAACTGGGCTTTTGTATTACTGGAAGTGCGATTGGTGTCTTTTTCAACTGCGCCCCATACAAAATAATCCATGGGGTTAAGGTCTGGGGAGTTTGGAGGCCAAACATTTGGACTGGTGAAGTCGTAGAAATTTTCAGACAACCATTTTTGACTTTTCCCAGAGGTGTGGCAAGGGGCCGAATCCTGCTGCCATACATACGGCCTACCATTGGCTACCCTTGTTATCCAGGGCTTGACTACAGTTAGCAACTCCACGAACAAAGCCCGAATTCCAATGCCAGGGTTCTTCAACACCTGTTCCTGCAGATTTGCGAGGAATTCTGCTGTACGAACGCAATCAGATCGCCTGCTAGGGATCTTTCTTCTTGCTACATCCTCGTAGTCACCATTGCAAGTCTCTAGTTCATGCCTAATTGTTTTTACTGTATTCAGGGAGCATTGGGCAGCAGTCGTGATATCCTTATTTTGATGGCGGGCACGAATCATCATGATACAAGTTATTCTCTTCCATGATTCAGGTGGGTTCCAGCTATCCATCCTTTCTGACATCTTGTATATGAATGAAGAAGGGTCCAAACTTTTAAATGAAGAGAAGTGTGTGTTAATACATGTAACTTACGGAAAAATATAATTAATTATAAATATGTCAAATTTATCCCGAACACCCTGTATATATATATATTTGAAGAATATCTATATGAACTTTCAAAAAGGTTCAAAGTCCTTTTTAGGACTTCCAGGTTAACGAATGGCAATGCTAACCAATGAAGTTTTAACTGAGGCTCGGCTATTGCCGTTACCCAGCCATGACTAGACCGTTTTTTAGCTCAATAACACCCCTTCCACACATATTTTTTAGCTCAATAACACCCCTTCCACACATATTTTCTTCATTCAGATGACGGGATAAAGAGTCATGGACTCAGTCCATCGCCCAGTTCTTTTAAGAACTTTAAGATTTGAAGAATATATATTAATGATCATAATTTACTCTGTAGAAAATGTATATAAAAATGAATTTAAATGACTCTATACCGAGAAAGAAAAGTTTAATGTTAAGATACGACTAGTTTAGTTGAAATTCAACTTCTTCAGGTTCAGAGGCAAAGAATTAAATAAAAAAATAATAGAGACATGATAAAATACATTAACAGATCTAGTACAAAAGGCACAAGTACATTTAAAAACAGGAATGCGTGCTTGAGTTCCAACTGAAATTAAATACGTGCGTGAGCTGACACGAGTGCGCCAGTACTGGACCGTGGCAATGTGTGCATCAGAAATATTGTAGCTAAGGCTCTTATTAATATGAGATGAAGCAAGCAATATTTCTCTAGATTCAATTATTCCTCTTTCAAGTTCATCATAATACACGTGGATATTAGAAGTTTGTGGCCAGTCTACGTGTTGGCGGCCTTCATCCGAGTTGACAGAGAAGAGAACGTGGCTAGAGAGAGAGCTTTAGCTCTGACTCTGTTGTAGGAAATGTCTCTTTGGTGTTCTTCATGCTTAAAAGGGTGGATTTAGCTGTCTGGCCGTAGTTTGGTTTGTCACAATCACATAAAATCTTGTAGACTCCTGGATACTGAGTTGGAAGATGTTTCATTTTACGTCTGCTTACTATGGAGCGAAGTTTAGGAAACGTAGTGAAGCAAGTTCTAATGTTGAATTTCTGAATCATTTTGGCTAGTTTTGGGGAGAGAGAACTGATGTATGGTAACGAAATAAAATCTCTTGGTGGAGAAGAATCTTCAAAAGCAGTTGAGCGGTTGACAGAGAGAAATTTATTAATATTTTTAAGAGACAATCCATCGTTCACAAAAGACTTTTTAAGAAAATTGAGTTCATATTGAATTTCTGTTTCATCTGTTAATAAAGATCTGGCTCGATGTGCCAAGGTTGAAATACTACCAAACTTTTGTAGAGGGTAGTGATGGGAAGAAGCATGAAGGTATCTGTCTGTGCGAGTGGGTTTTCTAAAAATGGAGATTTTGATAATTTCAGCGCATCTCGTAAGTTTTAAGTCCAGAAAGGGAAGACTGTCTTCGGATTCCAGCTACAATATTTCTGATGCACACATTGCCACTGTCCAGTACTGGCGCACTCGTGTCAGCTCACGCACGTTTTCAACTTCATTTGGAACTCAAGCACTCATTCCTGTTTTTAAATGTACTTGTGTGTTTTGTACTAGATCTGTTAATGTATTTTATCATGTCTCTGTTATTTTTTATTTAATTCTTTGCCTGTAATACCTGAAGAAGTTGAATTTCAACGATACTAGTCGTATCTTAACTTTTCTTTCTCGGTATAGACACATTTAAATTCATATATATATATATAAATATTATATATATATAATGTTGCATATATATATGAAATACACACACACACACACACACACATATATATATATATATATATATAATGTTGTATAAAAAAAATATATATATATATATGTATATATATGTTAAAGATACCAAGCTATTTTAAATCTCGTTTTACTCCATTTCCCAAGTAAGCAAACAGACAAGCAAGTCAAGTTTGCGCCTGCAAGTGTTGCAAGTCTAGCTGATCCTACAGGTAGTGCAAGTCAAGGCAACTCGTGGAAAAGATGGAATAAGCTCTGATCACTATTCTTAATATTTACCCTTAATGCAAAGCTCATCACCTTGAGGAGATGTATGACGCTATGCATGAAAGGCAAGGGGCCACTACACAGACCGGTTTCGACCTTTATTGAGGTCTCATCAGGGGCAGCCAGGCTAGAAATACAGAGCTTATAAGTATTTTACCAGAACAAGTTACAATAAGGTGTTTTAACCTTATTAAATAAAAATCTCAGGATGAGAGATAGATGTAGAAAGTATTTTACCTTGGGATATAATAATATCCACCTTTACCACGAGTTGCCTTGACTTGCACTACTTGTGGGATAACCCAGACTTGCAATACTTGCAGTCGCAAACTTGACTTATATTTGTCTGTTTGCTTACTTGGGAAATGGAGTAAAACTAGGTTTAAAATAGCTTGGTATCTTTGCCATTTATTATACCCAAGGTAAAATACTTTCTACATATATATATATATATATATATATATATATATATATATATATATATATATATATATATATATATATATATATATATATATATATATATATATATATATATATATAATGTTGTATAAAATACGTTGCACATGGATGAAATAGTGATGTGACGTATTGTGCTATCAGTTCATTATAGTGACGATTAGTAGATTCGAATGCCCAGAATGGCTTTTTGTTATATAATTTTATACTGTGGTTTGTTGACTTTAGAGTGATATGTGATATTTGCTTGCTTCTGGTTAGTCTATTGTTGTTGATGAACTAGTAGTTAAATCATACAAGTAAAACATCATATATGTTTTACTCTTAGTTTTTTTTGTGTTCTTGTTGTCCAATTGAATATGACATCGTCTCTCTCTCTCAAAGAAGAGGATGTTTTTTTTTGCTATTTTATTTCCAAGTGCTGCTGTTAAATGTATTGCATTTGTTGTATACGCAGGATGTACATTTTTATTGTACCTTAGGATAGTTTGACACATACTTTGTAAACTAGTTCTATTTTGTTTTATTTACGTTACCTATGTATTCGGTAAATGCGGTCCATCGAAGAGGACCTGCTGGTATTATTAACGTAGGAGGTGTGTGGGAGAATAACTCCCACACACCTCCTACGTTAATAATACCAGCAACAGATAATAATTCACGATTAAAATGTGACTTAAACATTTAAGTTACATTTTAATCGTGAATTATTATCTGTTATCATTCAATAACTTAGAATATAAGATTTAATCTGAGCTACCAGGTAGGGGTAGGGCTGTAAAGGTCTAATGAACACCTAGAAAACATTATATTAACGTAACTCTTCTGATATATCATAAAAGAAAAAGAACAACTTACTACAATTTGATCAATCATGAGAAGTTAAAGAGTTTTAAGATATGTTCATTGCTGTGGTTAGATCGGTTGCTTTGGTCTAGGTATTTATCGCAACTTTTCAGCCATCATCCTCTCGTATTATTGAGAATTGGTAATAAGAATAAGCAAAAAACGCAGGAAGGTTGTTAGCAGAAACAGACTAGGCTGAAATAGAATACGTGCGGTAATTGTCACATGAGAGGTCGTACTGGATTATGTGAACATAACTAACATACCGAATAGGAATCTATGCTACGTATTTGTAAGCAGTGCACGGTAATTGAAGAATTAAAGGAAATAGTAACGATCTTAATCAAGAATTCTGTTATTGTACGGTGCAGCAGTAGTTGTAAAATTTGAGAAGAAGGCATGTAAGACAAGCTAGGTGGAGCATTGAGAACAGTCAGTCATTCGAATGTATGTGCTTATGAAGAGGGTATATTGTTAGTAGTACGATATGCATCTAAAAGTTGACACTTTCACTAAGTTGGGTAAGGTCATAGCTGCTATGATATACTTAAAAATATGGGGAAAAATCAAAGATAATAGCTGTAATGGATTATAAGAGAAATAAAAGTGGGTTAAAGAATGGTCAGGATGCACGGGAGAATAACGAGAAGGGTTTTAAAATATAATTTGGAGGATGTAACTTTAAAGTAAAGATCGAGGTTTAAAAAATTAGCCCCTGTGATTTAAATTAGTTTGTGAAGATATTGAACTGCCTATAACTTCCTTCGTATTAAACCATCAAGAACCATAACCTACTTATTAAGCCAAATTTCTGTTACAGGAATAGGAAGTATTGTTTTTACTCGCAAAAAAAAAGATATAAATTTTGAAGATGACATTTCCTAAAATTGGAAAAAGGAACACATAATGAAGATTGCCACATGGAATAGGAGAAGCATTGCACACAAAGAAGAACTTCATAAACAAATAAACCAAGCTAACATAAAGATATGTATAGTAAGTAACAGAAACAAAGAAAAAACAAAAAGGTAAAAAGAAACAAACAACTATATACAAATCTACAGTGGGGTAAAAAAAAGAGCAAAAGCTGTTGTAATGATTATGGTACATAAATCCCTAAAGAACAATATTGTATATTACAACTATTTGAATGAAAGACTAATAGAAATTAGACTCAAGACATTAAGAGGCCACATAACAATAATTGGTCCATATGCACCAGAAGAGGGAAAAGAAGAAGGCAGTAATATATTTTCTAAAGAATTAAAGATTGCCATAGATAAAACAAACAAAACTGACTATGTAGTACTAGCAGGAGATTTAAATGCCAGAATAGGAAAAAAAAAATACAAAACAAACATAGGTAAATTTGGCGAAGGTACATGTAATCAAAATGGTCGCAGATTGCGCGATTTTGTTCATTTATAATAATATGAGAATAATGAATTCAATGTTTAAACACAAGGAAATACATAAATGTACTTGGTCAGCCAGAGGATACAAATCAGTAATTGACTACGTTATCACAAATTTTAAATTAGTGGAGTTAATTTTAGACGTAAGAGCATATCGAGGCTTTGAATTAAACTCTGATCATTATATGGTATCAGCAAATATTCGATTTAAACCAAAGTGGCTAAAAACACAAAAAATTGAATATTCTTACCAGCCAAGATACAAAATTTCTCATTACAGGATCCTCAAGTTAGACTACAATATTGAAAATGCACAAACTTAAAAACAGAAACCACACATGAATCAAGTGATATAGAAGATGAATGGGAAAATTTGAAACAAATTCTCACAAAAGCAGCAACAAAAACCTTAGGAATAAAGCGCAAATGGATTAGGAAAAAGAGGACTGTGAGACTGGAACAAAGGAATGGAAAATATAATAAAAACAAACAATGATAGTTAACAGAAATGGCTAAATTCCAAACCAATAGAAGCAGAAATAGAGTATAAAATAAATAGTGCAATTACAAAACGAGAAGTAAGGAAAAAACATAGAGAAAGATGGAACAATTTCGTAACAGAACTAGAAAAGGATGCATTTAAGCCACAATCCAAAACCTATAAAGTAATAAAATACACGAATAAAGAAATAAAAGAAAAGATAAAAATACAAACAATAGATTTAGAAAAATGGGTGACCTATTTCCAAAATCTCTGGACAGATGAGAACAATGAAATAAAATTTGATAAGACAAAGAATGACCTAATAGAAATTATCACAATGTTAGAACTGAAAAATATAATAAAGAAGAAGAAAAATAGGAAAACGCCAGGATAAGACAATATAAATATAGAACTATACAAAATACAGGTGAAAAACTTAATGAAAGACTTCTGAAATTTTTTAATGTGGTTTGGATGTCCGGAAAAACTCCTAACTCTTGGAAAAAAGCACTGGTCATCCCAATCTGAAAAAACGAAATAAAGCCGATTGCAGTAACTATAGGAGAATTAGTATGCTGAATACAGGATATAAAATATATTCAGGAATATTAAAAGAGAAACTAAGCAGCATTATAGAGGACGAACTACTAGAAGAATAAAATGGTTTCCGAAAAGGCCGATCCTGCATAGATCCAATTTTTACTTTAAAATTATTAATAGAAAAGAGAAGAGAACTTCAAAAAGAAACACACGTGGCCTTTATTGATTATGAAAAAGCTTTTGACAAAATTAGTAGGCAAACATTGTTTGAAATATTAACTATTTAAACATACCAAACCAACTTTTACAATCTATTCAAGAAATATATACAGGAAATAAAATAGCAGTTAAATTAGAACACATCTCAGAATGGAAAGATATATCAAGAGGAGTACGACAAGGATGTACCCTCTCACCTCTGTTTTTCAATATATGTATAAATAAAATAATAACAATCTGGAAACAGCATAACCCATTTGGTATACAAATGACCCCGCAAACGAAGATAGATACATTACTATTTGCAGATGATCAAATAGTATTAGCTACATCAGAAGATGATTTACAAAGATCATTAAAATCATCATTAAATGATATCTCAAAACAATGTAATATGACAATATCTAAAGAAAAAACAAACAAATAATGGCATTCAAAGGAGAAAACCCAATAAGAAGTAAAATAATGATAGATAAATAAAATATAAGGGGGACTGGAAAAAATGGGAACGGTATTCATGAGTAAGTTTGTTTGGACTGAGCCCCCTAATACAGTAAGAATAAATAAAAATACAGTCTTATAGAAAAAGAATTGAGAACGACTGATCCTTAGGATTCTCTGACTTTTCCCTTAGAAAAGGGAAAAGTCAGGGAATCGCACGTGCGTTCATTATGCATTTTGCACCGTGCATCCGCCAGTAGGCAGAAATAAGCAACGGCAAGTGCATTATTGTTGCGTATGTGCACTGTTTTGTTTTTGCTACTGTAAATGGGAATTATAAAGATAATTTAATTTAGGCATATAATAAAATGTTGATCTTTTTAAAACTATAAAAAATGCATTTGATTTAAGATGTGAATTATTGGCTGGAGAAAATAAAAAACGAAAATTATCACAGTCAATCAGCAGAGAGTTCCAAAGCTGGTGGGCTGAAGAGTATCGTATTATTAATAAAGACAATAAAACAATATGCGTTTTATGTTCCGGGACAGTTGTGTGCAGAACGTCGTCAGTAAAACGGCATGATGAGACAAACCATAAATCGCTCCTTGAAAAAAAGCAAGGACGAACAGAAAGAATTTATTGCTCGGGCAATTAAAAATAGGAATATCCAGTCAACAACCCTAATGAAATTTATCGGCAGTCTTTCAAATATAACTGCTGCTAATTTTTTTGCCCCAAATGTAATTGCTAAATACGGGAAACCTTTTAGTGATGGGGAATATATAAAAGAAGCATGGTTAAAATGCGCACCAGTTCTCTTTGAAGATTTTGAAAACGAGGAAAAAATTATTCAAAGAATAAAAGATATGATTTTGGCTAGAAACACAGTGAAAGATAGAATCATAAAAATGGCTAAAAATATAACTCATCAGCAAAAACAGATATGAAATCTTCTGGTTTAATTTCTCTTTCTCATGATGAGAGTACTGACATAACTCGATCAGCTCATTTAGAAATTTGTATTCTTTATTGTGTTGGGAATAACATCAAAGAAGAAGAAGAATTGATAAGTTTAACATCATTAGCAACAACAACAAAAGGAATAGATATTTGCAACTCAGTTGTAAATGCACTTGCTGAAAGAGATATAGATCCCTCCAAAATTGTATCAATAACTACTGATGGTGCTCGCAGTATGATTGGAGAGTAAAATGGGTTCTTCAATTTATTTGCCAAACGTATTGAACATTCAGTTCTGGGTTTTCATTGTATTATACATCTGCAGGTTTTATGCGCAAAGGCTAGTTTCAAGCCACTGGAAGATATTATGAGCATTGTAACAAAATTGGCCAATTTTATATCGGCACGCGCTTTAAATAAACGAAAATTTATAGAATTATTAAGTGAGGTAAACTCGGTGTACAATGGTTTACTTATGTACAACAACGTGCGATGGTTAAGTCGTGGAAAAGTTCTTCAAAGATTCGTTGAGTGTTTAGATGAAGTCAGACTTTTTTTACATAATGAGAAAAATCATTGAATAATAAAATCAATTAATGAACGTCGAATTGCTTCCGAAATTAATGTTTTTTACTGATTTGTGTTTACATTTAAATGAATTAAATGTTAAACTGCAAGGTGTTAACAAGACAATTATTGACATGTTTGATGAATCAAAGCATTCGAAGCTACATTACCAATTTTTAATCCTGGCGTTATTTCCAATACCTTCCGATATTTTCCAAATACAAAAAAAAAATTCTTTCCAGATCTAGAATCCCATGAAAAAAACAGATCAAGTTGACAAAAGAGTTTTCTACAGTTCATCAGTCGATAATCAATGAATTGTTTTCAAGATTTACACAGTTCAGGCAATTTGCAGAGACATCAAAATTTATTTTGCATCCAGACACAACATCAACATCAACAGATAAACTCAATTTGGAGATTTTCGAGTGGCTGAATTTGGGAGATATAGAAATGCAACTAATCGATTTTCAATCTATTTCTATATGGAAACAAAAGTTTGTCGATTTGAGAAATGACTTGGAAATAATGGAAAATGATCGATTATTGGGGACAATTAAAACGAATCCAGAAGAGGAAATATTGAGAACTTGGAATGCCATTCCTGAAACCTTTTGTTGTTTTAAAAAACTAGCGATGGCTATATTATCAATTTTCTCCTCTACATATGCTTGTGAGTCATTATTTTTCGAAATGAATTTTATAAAAGCCAGTTTAAGGAAAAGAATGACTGATGAATCTAGTTCCGCGTGCGTATTACTAAAAGTGACAAAATGTGAACCTGATATAAAGCATTCGGCATCTAATGTACAACAGCAAACATCTCATTAATAAATTGATATATTGATATCGATAAATTAATAAATTGAGAATAGGTTGATATTGATTTGTATACGACTATATGTATGTCAAATTATGAGTTCATTTTTATGAAATTCTATGTTAAGTTTTAAACTTGTCTCAATAAAATTCTGCAATTAATTAATGTTAATTAATTAATTACTGTTGTATTAATTAGTTGCTGACGTGCCCGTCACGTCTGCAACTTGACTTGTAAATTTTTGGCACGCGCCGGCACGTCAGCAATTCGATTTGTAAACTTTTTGGCACGCGGACATTAAAAGATTCGCCATCACTGGTCTAGTCTATCGTGTATTTGCTGACGATTTGTAGGAAGGTTAGCAAGACTTTAGTATAAAGAAACTTTCAGTTTACCAGGGCCTTTTCAAAAATGTGGACTTCTATTCTTTTTATTTTTTTATCAAAAAAGGAAAAAAGACAGCTAACAATGTGAATTCAACTACATCACTGGCTTACTAACACTTGGTGTGAAGCAGTGGCGGATCGTCCATGAGGGCTGCATTGAATGCAGCTCCAGAGTTGAGTATACTAGCCAGTACTACTCGCTAATATACTCAACGCTGGAGCTGCATTACGCAGATCTTGAGATCCGACTAACCGTGTTATTCTAGTAAAGTTTTCAACCTTTCATAGTTGAAAGTAGCATAAAAAGTTTCTTTTTTTTTCTTTTTTGTCAACTAGATAATAATCTCTCTCTTCTCAAGAGGTGCTTTCTGTCCTAGATGTTCTGCACTTCGTAACGACATAAAACAAAGAATAAAGACGGATATAATAGACGCCAAAAATGCAGAGAATTCTTCGCACCGTGTTTTTGGTCTTCCAACTGGTATTTTAGTACTTGGTTTCTATTTTCTATTTTTCTAATTATTTGCATTCGAATGCTTTTAACACTCCTTTTTGCTCTTCGCTATCTATTCATTTACTGGTTAAAAATGCAAACTTCTGTATATCTCTCATAATTTCTGATTATGAAATAATGTTTAACCCACAATTTTTCCAAGTCTTTTAATTTCTGTAATGTTCGACTACTTGTTATACTTTTACATATATATTTGTCTCGGGTACAATATTTATTATTTATTTTTCCATAGTGTTCTACTTAAACATCAAGAAATCTTTGACCTAAGTGACTGCACTTTTACTTATCAGGGTAATCTGAATTTCTATTTAAAATTCATCATCTGTTCATTACTTTTTCTATTTACACAAACCGGCCACTAAATTTGAAACCTATGTGCATATGTTAGTAAACGTTACTTGTACAATATATGAAAAATACGTGGTCACGTACAGGGTGTTCGGGATAAATTTGACATATTTATAATTAATTATATTTTTCCGTAAGTTACATGTATTAACACACACTTCTCTTCATTTAAAAGTTTGGACCCTTCTTCATTCATATACAAGATGTCAGAAAGGATGGATAGCTGGAACCCACCTGAATCATGGAAGAGAATAACTTGTATCATGATGATTCGTGCCCGCCATCAAAATAAGGATATTACGACTGCTGCCCAATGCTCCCTGAATACAGTAAAAACAATCAGGCATGAACTAGAGACTTGCAATGGTGACTACGAGGATGTAGCAAGAAGAAAGATCCCTAGCAGACGATCTGATTGCGTTCGTACAGCAGAATTCCTCGCAAATCTGCAGGAACAGGTGTTGAAGAACCCTGGCATTGGAATTCGGGCTTTGTTCGTGGAGTTGCTAACTGTAGTCAAGCCCTGGATAACAAGGGTAGCCAATGGTAGGCCGTATGTATGGCAGCAGGATTCGACCCCTTGCCACACCTCTGGGAAAAGTCAAAAATGGTTGTCTGAAAATTTCTACAACTTCACCAGTCCGAATGTTTGGCCTCCAAACTCCCCAAACCTTAACCCCGTGGATTATTTTGTATGGGGCGCAGTTGAAAAAGACACCAATCGCACTTCCAGTAATACAAAAGCCCAGTTAATGGATAAAATTAAAACAGTTTTTGCGGCCCTTCCCAGGGAGACTGTAGCATCAGCTTGTTCGAGGTTCCGAAGCAGAATTGAAGCTGTGATCGATGCTAATGGTGGTTATTTTGAGTAAATCTTGTTGATAGTATTGTAATTAACTCTGCCTGTAATGTTTTTTTGTCAATTCATTAAATTTAATAGATACAAAGAAGATTTTCTTTTTCCTTACGAAACTGTCAAATTTATCCCGAACACCCTGTACATCATCACGTGTTCTAGGCAACTATTTAAAAATGTTAATGGTACTCATCAATAGTGTTAATCAAAATGGGGAAACACAAAGGATTTTTTTGGAATTCGATAAACGACTTATTATGGGTACCCGTATGGCTGGAGCCACGATTTTAAAAATAGTTTAAAATTTTCATAACCTTTTTAAATTTTAAATTTTCATAAAAGTTTTAAATTTTCTTAACTTTAAATAAAAAAATAAATAAAATTTTCATAACTTTTTTCATAACTCAGTCAGTCAGAGCTGACTGGGTTATGAAAAAAGTAAGATATTCCAGGTGTTAGAAAAATAACCCACGTTACTTATCTAAGAGGCGTAACTGTGGTCCTAAGATAGTCAGGAACGAGATCGCAGTCTGACATGGTTTATACAGACAAACTGAACTTCATATGTGTGGCAACTGACCGAAGCATTTAATGAGGGCTCTTCCCAGCCCATATACACTATCTACCAATAATCTTCCGGACATTTTAATAATTTACAATTGATACCAGCAGGAGAACTCTAAATCGGGCATATCTACCTTTGGCTTTGATCACCTCCTGCACCCTTTGAGGAAGGCTTTCAACCAATGTGTGGCCGACATCGTGGAATTTGTCTCCATTCCTCCATCAAAGCAGCACATCCACGACAGATCGAGGACGTGCTGCTCTGGACCTCAATCCAATTCGTTTCACAGGTGTGAGATGGGATTGAGGTCAAGACTCTGCACAAGCAGGGTAGTCCTTTAACACCCATCTCTTCATACCATTCAATAACAGCTGCAGCTTTACGGCGTGGGGCATTGTTGTCTTGATAGTAACATGGGTCCGTTCCATGAAACCTCAACAGTGTATGCAACAACGTTTTATCCGGAATGTCAAGGTACTGAGTTGCCTTCATGGAAGCAGGGACAACGACCAGTAGTCCCACTCGAAACCAACTAAATGCATCTCCCCCCCACACACACACCATTCCTCCACCACCAAACTTTACCGTGAGTACAACTCACTGTGGTAACAAGCGTTCACCAGACTGCCTCCACACACACACGCACCCTGTCATCAGATTAGTAACAGTTAAACTTTGAATCATCGCTCTAGAGTACCGTTTTCCATTGGTCAATTGTCCAGTTCACACGCTCTTTACACCGCGCCAGACGAACCGCTTTGTTCGTTGTTGTGATGTTCGGCTTGTGTGCAGCTGTTTTTCCGTGGAAACCTAGTAAATGGAGTTTTTTTCGTACAGTGTTAGTGCTCACCATGGTGTTACTAGCGCTCTCGGACTCATCGCGGATGGTTTGTGCCGACTATAGCCCGCTTTTGTGTGCCACCCGTTTAAACACCCACCTGTCCCTGTCAGTCGTTTTCGGGGGCCGCCCTGAACTAGTGATGCAAGAACATTTCCATTTGTTGATCACATCGGGAACCGTTGATTTGGATGCTCTAGTTGAGCTGCAATGGCACGTATTGTGACAGCCCACGATGAAACCTCTCTCGAAGTCACTGAGTTCACGCCGTGCTTGCCATTCCACCTGTATTCAACTGCTACGATGAAATTCTGCTTCCTACTAACTGTACACCGGTTTTATGTTATTAACAAACCTGGAATGTTCCATAACTTCAAATCACAGGGTTGTTCGGACAATTATTGGTAGATAGTGAATGTTTCTGAATTAAATTGAATTAATGAACTGAGATGACTTGCTGCGATTTGAATACGATAGGAATTGACAGTAGCATGTCTGCACGGAAACCACTGATTTCTGCGAACAACCTGAAGTTCATTTACAGTGGCCTCAGGAATATCTTGATTGGACACTGTAAGGTCATGTGGTTCGATGAGTCACGGTACACCTTGTTCTGTACCGACAGCAGGCAGAGAGTTTGGTGGAAGCCCCATGAAACAATTAACCCAGCTTGCCTTGTAAACACAACTAATAGTTCTGGAGGTGGTGTGATGGCGTGCGGGATGTATTATGAAACAGGCCCGCTGATATCGGTGCCAGGTCAGGTGCTCTCCAAGGAATCATTGCCGATCAAGTCCATCCTGTATTGTGGACTCTTTATCCAGTAGGTGGCGGTTGTTTCATGGACGACAATGCTACTGTCCAAAGAATTCAGCAATGGTTGAACGAGCATGACAGCACTTCCACGGTCTTCAGTGGACAATACGAAGTCCCAGTTTGGATCCATTAAGAATGTCCTCTTCCGTCAAAACGGAGCCAGTTAAACGACTCTCTGATATGTTCTCATTGTAAATTATTTCCTGCGTCTGAAACCATTAAAGCCAGTAAAGGACTTCTTCGTTTTAAACGAAGCCCCTTGGTTGGAAAAAACCTTGATTTGAATTCCATCTAGGACACGAAGAACCCTTATCAGGTCTTTTCAATAAAAGCTGAGTGATTCGATCTCATACGGAATTGGAAGAGTTTTTCAAACCCAGCAAGAAAACACAAGGGTTTACGGACAAGACTAACCACCTTATCCTCAAACTATGTTTATGACAGCCAATCTGGGCAGGATGTGTCCTTAAAAGTCTTAAGTACCACGGAGTATTAATGTTTTTATTACCAACAACAGCTGCTACGTGATCTGCATAACTCACAGATTTACTTTAACAATTTTTGTTCCATTTAACGTCTTGTCTTTTAGATTCGTTATTACGCCATCTATTAAAATATGGAACAGAAATGGACTTAATGCGTGACTCTCGCTACTCTCTTCGTTTTAAGTGTTTTTCCTTATTACGCAGTTATTATCTATATAAATATCTTAATAAGCTTCACTATCTGTGATTTTATTTTTTCTTTCCACTATTATATTAAAAATATCTTGTTATTTTTTACAATAAAACACGTAAAAATGGAATGTTATATTCTTCTGATTTCTCTATTAGTTGGTTTCCTACAAATATTGCACGATCTTCCAGATCGAAAGCTTTGTTGTTCTTTCTTTATTATCAGAAATTTATTTATATTTCTTGAATAAGCATTGCACAGCTTTTCAAAGTGTTTGGTGATCTTTTTATAATTATTTTGATATATAACTCAGTATATAGCAAATATACCTGTGTAGCACAGTGGAAGTAATGTTCGCATTCACACCGCTAGGTCGCCTGAAGAAAGACCTAAGTTAGTAGATCTGTTGCACTGGCAAGTGGGTTTTTAATACAGGAAACTCAGGTTGTTTTTCCCGTAAATGCAATATAATAGACCGTAGAATGCACGTTATTTCCGACAATAGCGTGTTGTTTTAGGATTATGGACTACAAGACAGCTGCACTCGTTTGCCGTCTCTTCACTGGATGCAACGTAAAATTAGCGATAGTCAGGTATCCTCTAATCAGCTATCTGCTGGTGGAGATTGAACTGCCCATTCAATATCCAAAAGGCAGATAGGGCTAAATCGGCCTCACCTACTCCCTATATGGGAATAAAAGACGTTAGCGGATATTTTTTGTGATCACTGTTTTTTTATATAAAAAATGGCACTGTGATATTTTTTTCATTCATTTTTTTTTAAATTTAATACTTAACTGAAATATTTCTGTTATTGTATATTTTAACAATTTCTTGAGGTGTTTTCTAAATTTTATTAAAATTTAATCAATTATTTTAAAAAAATAATATTCTATTAAAATAAAATAACAATAAAATAAAAATAAATCTTATATATATATTGATTTTAGTAGTTTTTGAAAGAACTTCATAAAATTTAGTAAAATATTGTTCCCAGAATTTTGTTAAATAATAATGTATTGGTATTTATATATATATACATTATTCATTGTCGCTTTGTAATTTATTGGTATTGGTACGAAGTGTTTTGAATCGTTATCCTAGAAATTTTGATTTATTACCTAGATTTCGTTATTAGTTTCATTTTGTTTCTTAAACTTTTATCTACTACTTAATTCGTGCATTTAAATCTGCAATTATAATGATAATTTCTGTTGATTTTATTTTATCGAGATTTTAATTTTCTTACTCGTTACAAAACAAAATTCTTTCTATTTATTTATATTTTTGCTCCTTTTCAAGAATTTAAATACGTATTAAATTTATTACCCCTTTTTCATCTTCAAACGCATATTTATAATTTTTTAAATACGTAATTAATAATTATGTATTTTTATATTTAAATGATATTGTTGATGTTTGCTCTTGTGTTCGTCCTTATGTATGTTATTATGCTTTCCTATTTTTATCCATTTCCTTCTCAGTTTCAGATATCACAGTTTTAATGTTTATTTTATTTAATTCGTATTTTGTGAATTTACATTTTAAATCGCACTTTCGAATCATATCGTTTTACTCTTCGATTTCCATCCGACGGTTTGAAATCACACCTTCGTTTCCTTGGGAAAGGGTGTCATTTATGTTTATCGATAACTGATACTAAAACTAACACCAACATAGATAACTGATAATAAATAAATAATTTGTGAGTTCGACAAATCTTCATCATCGGCCTGTAGAGTAAGATAGACTGAGAATCAGCAGATATAGCGGGAGAGGAAATAAAGATAGAGTGCATAGTAGTAGGGTAGGTAAAAGAGGCCTCAGTTGACCTGTTTTAGCCGTTTGCCCCCCAGGGGCGATTCTAAAACGGTCGTTGATTTTTCACTTTAGAAGAAAAAGGAAAAATCCTAAAAAGGAAACATGGAACAAAAACAAAAACATGAAGTACAGAGAAAATAAAACTATATAGAAAGAACTGGAAACCAATAAAGATGGGGGGAAAAGGGTGATGAACCAACATAGACAGAGATTATCAAAATAACCTCTCTTTTACTTTTCCTAGTTCTCAAATAAAGTATAACGCATATGAAAATTATGAAATGGTGTTGCATAAAATATTAATTACAAAGAAGTTAATTTTAAAAAAAAATCATAGCAAAAGATAAAATTATAAAATAGAAAATAACTTATAAATTTTTATATGGCAAAATATTATTTTTTTCTTCTATAAATTGTTAAAAGGATCGAATCGAATTCACTATCTGAGGACCGTTTCAACTTTCACAAGCAAAAAGCATATTCTTGCGGTTTATACAATGAGAAGACTAAAAACAACAGAATTTTAAAGCATAAATGACTTGTTTAAGAATAAAATAAAGAAATCGTTGCCATTATAAAAAAGGTACTTATCGAATTGGTACTTGTGACACTATTATGACAATAACTAACCCTAGAGCCGTTTTAATACAGGTACTGGAAACAAAATTTCTTTTTTTCTTTTTTTTTTTAATTTTGCCATTAAAATCATCCATTTGAAACGGCTATAGTTACAAATTAAACCGAAAGCAATTTTAAGAAGATTCTAAATACCAAATTTCATGAAAGTTTATTAATACAATTTAATGAAATTTAAATTAAATTTAACAATTGATTTCAAGTATCGAAGTAATCAAAAAATTAAAAAATAATTAATTGCTCTAATACACATTGGTTTATAATAAGCTTAAAAAATAATGAAAGGTCCTTAGCAAAGAAAGAAAATCTCTGTATACTTACCAACATAATAAAAGCAATTCTTCCTCAAGAGAATGATAATTATTTGTAAACAAATTGAATTTTTTTATCTTCGCACTATGAATTAGCATGCATAATTGAGTGAGGCGGGGAAATAATGCAAATAAACAACCTTTAAAATGCAGTTTTTGTAAACTTCTAAATTTAAACTTTATCATATAGTTTTTTTGTTCTCTGATTTTTTTTAAATTAAAATATATACTAGAAAAATCAGAATATTAGCCATATGAAGAGCCAAAGGCTTCAATTCGACGACATATGACTTGTTTAAGTTAAGGGATATTATATCCCATATCGTTTCTTAGCCGAATAAGAAACTCAAAGAGTTTCATGCAGAATATAGTAGAAACTATATAAAGTTCGGCGCTTCCAAGCGTAAGCAAACACCTGGATACTGCGGCAACTGACCCAGAAACTATATAAAGTTCGGCGCTTCCAAGCGTAAGCAAACACCTGGATACTGCGGCAACTGACCCTTAAGGTAGTGCAAGCTGAGGCAACTCATGTCTAAGGTGGAGCAAGCTCCGATCACTATTCTTGATATTTACCCATAATGTGAACTTAACTCCTAGGAGCTGTATTACTGTTCTACATTATGAGAGAAAGTCACTACCCAGACCGGTTTCGACCCTTATTGAGGTCTCATCAGTGAGTAGGTAGACCTAGTTAATATCAAGTTCTTAAGTTCTTAAAAGAACTGGGAGATGGACTGAGTCCTTGACTCTTTATCCCGTCACCTGAATGAAGTAAATCTGTATGGATGAAGTGTTGTTGAGCTAAAAAGCTCTAGTCATGGCTGGGTAACGGCAATAGCCAAGCCTCAGTTAAAACTTCATTGGCTACAGCATCGCCATTTGTTACCTTGGAAGTCCTAAAAAGGACTTTTGATTTTCATATTACTCTCTAGTTAATAGCAAGTTTGTAGCGAACAGAACTTACCACCCTTCTATGAGTGTTGCCGAGAGGTGTCCTAATAAATTATTAGAAATGTGAAGAGCCAAAGGCTTCAATTCGGCGACATATGACTTGTTTAAGTTAAGGGATATATATCCCATATCGTTTCTTAGCCAAATAAAAAACTCAAAGAGAATATTAGAATATTAGCATCTTAAATCTCAAAGAGAATATTAGCCAAGAGAAATTAAAATGTTGTTCAGTATTATAATTGCAGTAATAAATTATTAAAATGCTATTGGTTCGCTATACTTTAAATCAATTTGTATGTCTGATAACACTGAGTTCTGACAAGAAAAAAATAATTAATATAATATTATTATATTAAAAGCATTTCTTAGTTAAAGAAATTATCCATTTCAGGAAGAGAATTACCTGATTAAATATATTGCTTGTTTTTTATATAAAAATTCGCAATAAACAATTAATTATATTAAAATGAGTGAAAGCGTGGAATAGCTAAATATAGAATCCATATACCCAGAGGATTGTTGTTACATTTTAATTCAACAAGATGCAATTGCCCTTCGGGAGATAGGTTGGTAACAACTGCTTATTAGTTTGATGAACTGGGTAAGATTAATAAAATCTCATAATCAAATAGTTTATATTCACTGGTATACATGCCGTCTTCATCATGAATACATTTCCTGGTGGTCACAGCACTCTCTGAATAAGGGACAATCTGCTTCCAGTATAACGTTGCCATAAAGCAGGAGCATCTCAGAGTACAGCTGGTGTTGATAGATGTTTCTTTTGGATACCAACATAAGAACGTCGCAACGTTTTACTATATGACTTGGCATCAATGCAGCTCACAGGCAGATAATCGAAGACGGGGGTGGGGGATTTCTTTACATCTTAACTGACTTCTAAAACTTTTAGTCTCCAGAGCAGGATGTCCAGTTTATCTACGACCCCCTGCCCTCTGGTGGCCTCAACAAATTCTACCAGTGCACAACCAACCTCGATGCATATAGGCGACTTTAACAGCTACCACACGCTATGGAAATATGCTTCCAACAATGAACGTGGAGAGACTTTGACTGAATGGGCATAAATTCACAACATTCACATAATTTCCGATGCAAAAGATAGATCTTCCTTCAGGTCATCAGCTTGGAACAGGGAGTACAACCCCGACCTCTGCTTCTTCACTCAAGACAGCAATGGACGACCGTTACCTACATGAGTTCTCTCCAACTTTTCCCGAAGTCAACATAGATCAATTATATTAGAGGTAGGTCTGCAGGTACCCCTTGTCAGATCCATCCAACGTCCCCGCTGGAACTTCCAGAAAGTCAATTGGGATACATTTGCTGCCTATCTTGACAAATATATCTGTTGGATCCCTCCAACAAGCAGTAATTACAAGAGATTCATGGGAGCTGTCTTAACTATAGGTAAGACGACCATACCAAGAGGCTTCCGCAAGGAGTATATCCCTGGATGGGATGATGATAGTAATAAACTGTATCAAGAATATCTAGAGTGTGGCGATCCTGGCATTGCAGATGAACTCATTCACAGCCTTGACATCAACCGACAGAAGAAATGGACTGAAACAGTAGAAAGACTCCATTTCCGGCGCTCCAGTAGAAAAGCATGGTGCCTTCTACCTAGGTAGTGACATCCTGACTCTCCGGGAACAATCAGCTATTTCTCCTAACCAATATGCATCATATATTGTCAACAGGTCAAGATATACCACCAAGGACAAACAACACACTCTTCAAATAAAAAGAGAACTTACATATTTGAAAAATAACAGACATCAGACCCTCTTTATTCACGACTCTTCACTCTTGAAGATATTAACACTGCTCTAATGGATATGAAACTAGGCAAGGCTTCAGGTTTCGATGGAATTCATCCTGATTTCCTGTTGAAGACAAGCCAAATAAAAGCTCGACAGTGGTTGGCTTGCTTTATCTCTGATCCTCTAGACTGGTAGTAAGCTTCCAAAAGAGTTTAAGAGGACAAAACTTATCCTCATCTTAAAACTAGGAAAAACCAACAACAAACCAGAAAACTACCGACCAATCGCCCTGCTTAACACCTGCTATAAGCTCCTAGAAAGGCTCATCCTTAATAGAATTGCCCCTAAGATAATAGAACAACTCTCTGTGGAACAGTCCGGATTCAGACGTACTGCTGTGATCAGGTTCTATCACTCACCACACATATAGAGGCAGGCTACCAACAATGCCGGAAAACAGCTGTAGCGTTTGTAGATCTTACCGCAGCTTATGGTACAATCTGGAGACATGGCTCAGTCTGCAATTTGATCCGTGCAATAGCATGCAAAACAATAGCAAAACTGATCTATAACATGCTAAGCAACCGCCTGTTCCAGATGTGTATGGACAAGAACAAAAGTAAACAAAGAACACTGGATAATGGACTACCACGAGTGTCAGTTCTGGCTCCCCTCCATTTTAATTTATACAACGCGGATTTGCCTAATACAGCCTCCAAGACGTTTTGTTATGCTGAAGACATTGCTCTAGCCACCAGATACACCAATTTTACTACAATGGAAGATACACTAACAAACGACCTTGCAGTCCTAGATGAATACTTCAGCAAATGGAGATTACGCCCAAATCCTAGTAAAACAGAAGTTTCATGCTTCCATCTGAACAATAGCCAGGCTAACAAAGAACTCATGGTCTACTCCAACCACAAACTGCTACACTACAACAGATTCCCGAAATATCTGGGCGTCACTCTAGATAGAACACTATCTTTTAAACCACATCTCATTAACACAGCATCCAAGCTAAAAACAAAACAATACTGAAAAAACTATGTGGAACAACTTGGGGTGCCTCAACAACTACGATTCGCTGCACTGCTGTTGGCCTCGTTTACTCTACAGATGAATACTGCTCCCCGGTATGGCTGAACAGCACCCATGTGTATTTGGTTGATGCCAAGCTTAACATCACTATGCGCCTTATTTCTGGAACGGTAAGATCATCCCCAATCTACTGGCTCCCACTGCTAAGCAACAGCCAGCCTCCACACATCCGCAGATCCAATTTTCTTCTACATGAATACAGAAAAATCATGAAAATCCAAAATCTTCCAATCCACGAAGATGTCCCACCCGTAGAAATAAACAGGCTAAAGTCAAGGTACCTTCCAATGTTAACAGCAAAAAATCTTTCAGAGACAAGCTTCAACATGAAGGAGAAGTGGAAAGAGTCCTGGTGTAACACTTCAACAGGGATCTTCCATGAATTAGTGGACCCAACACAGATACCTTCGGGTTTTGACCTACCTCGGAAAATTTGGTCTGCCCTTAACCGAATGCGCCCCAACCATGGCAGATGTGCAGACCACCTTTACAAACGGGGTATGATTGCCTCACCCAGGTGCGAATGTGGAATACCCCACCAGCCAATTAATCATATTATAGCAGAATGTGTCCAACATGCATACAGTGGAAACCTGTCAGACTTCATCCATGCTACACCAAGTGCAATTGACTGGATAATCAACCTACACATTCAGTTGTAGCCTATTCCTAATTCTTCAGTGTCTCTTTTATGACTGTATTATGTCTTATTATTGTACATATGTCTATTACTATGTCCATATATATTAAGGATTAATGTAATGTAACTTTTCATGTGTGAGCCATACGCTAAATAAATAAATAAATACCTCTGTTATTCATTATCTGTATGAATTATATTATGAAAGAAAGTGGTATTAAACCTGATATCAAAATTGAGATGTTAATGTCAGCTCCTTGCTTTATGTGCATGATGTTATATTTCTAAATAAATCAGCTACAAGTCTGCAAGATTCCCTGACTAAATTGAATAACTATTGTAATAGATATGGTATGAAGGTCAGCAATAACAAGACAAACACAATGAAAATGTCAACTGCCTTGTGAATGGAGAACCAATAGAACAAGTAAAACATTTCAGCTACTTAGGCATGATTTTTAGTGAAGATGGTAAATTAAATATGGAAATAGACAACAGAATCAACAAAGCTGGTATGGTAGGAAGTCAGCTGAATAAATTCATACGGAATAAGAGAGAAATTAGTCAAAACACTAAATTAGCTGTATACAAGACAATGTTCAAAACAATTTTAACTTATGGATCTGAGAGCTGGGTCAGAAGTAAAACACTTGACCAAAGACTAGAGACCGCAGATATGAGAGTCCTGAGAAAGATTAGAGGCGTGAAAAGATGGCATCAATGACAATATCATATTAAAAACGAGGATATTAGGAAAGAACTTGACATTGTCAGCATCCAGAAATGCGTTAGCAGAGCTAATGTCAGGTGGTATGGTCACTTAAACAGAATGGGTGAAGAAAGATTAGCAAAACAAGTGTTCTCTGCCAGGTTGGCAAGAAAAAGACCCAGAGGAAGACCAAGATATAGGTGGATTGATACGATAAAAAGTGCCTTAGAAGGGATATATAAATATAAGATCTGACATTGTTGTAGCTTTGACAGGTAACAGATTGATTTGGCAGAAAATTGTAGGTAGGAAGTTAGTAATGATGTAAATTTTTCATGTAGTACTATCATATCCTGTAGACCACTTTAGGATAAATGTTAGGAATTTGATTATGATAATCATTAATTTCAGTAGATAAATATTGCAAACATATATAATTTATTTTCTATTTTAATTAAATTTATATTTTATTTATTTTAAAAGAAGAAAAATAAAGCAACACTGTTATTTTGTTTTTATTACATATACCCCGTTTTTTACAGATTATATGTGAGCATTATAAATTTTCACCTTCTAAAATAACTACGCAGAAATGTGAGATGCGGTGATTGATTCATTCAATCCAATGCCCTTGAAGGGTAATGGATGGCAATGCTGTAGCCAATGAAGTTCTAACTGAGGCTTGGATATTGCTGTTACCCTCCTGCCATGATCAGAGCTTTACTTTATTTACTTTATTATATATTATATAGCTCAATAACACCTTATCCATAAGCTGTCCTCTACAGACAACGGGGAAGAAGAAAGCATTGTTGCTTCACCCCTTTAAGCCAGTCCTTATAAGGACTGAGGCTCGGCCGATAGATCAGTCCTTATAAGAACTACACTGAGAATTGATTCTTTTCCTAGCAGGAAAATCCAACATACCCTTGGAGGGTAAAGGATGGCAATGCTGTAGCCAATGAAGTTCTAACTGAGGCTTGGCTATTGCTGTTACCCTCCTGCCATGATCAGAGCTTTAATAGCTCAATAACACCTTATCCCTACACTGTCCTCTACAGATAACGGGGAAGATGAAAAGCATTCTTGCTTCGCCCCTTTAAGCCAGTCCTTATAAGGACTACACTGAGTGGCAGTGATATGATGAGAGTTCGTTGATGACGGTTGTAGATTTTCTTCTCGGTAGAACGTGTTAATCAAATATGAGAAACTTTGATTTTGTAGGGTAGCAGCTAGATTAACTAGCAGAGACGTGATTAAAATGTTATTAAATTACGGATTATACTGTATTTAAGAACAGCAGCAAAGTTAAGTGGACTGTAATTGAAACGAGGACGATTCGTTAGGCCTAACAGCCGTTAGAATCGCCATTGTTAGCACATCTATTTCAGATCCATATATTTGCAGGAATTACTTGCGCTTATACGCAAATCATTAAAGATGAATGTGTTACATTTGCACGCCCACACAGATTCTCTGGATGAAGAGCCAGCGCTTATTCTTGTAAATAAACTTCAAAGAAAGTTTAAGCTCAAATGGCCATCAAACATGATAGATCCTGATATCATTATAGACTCTCTAGATAAAGGACTGGCATTCAGCTTCATAAAGAAACTCCTTAAGAAGTTGGAGCTTGAATGGCCCGGCTTCCTAAATTTTTACTCTTTACCCGAGACTGATGAAGATCAAAATGAAGACGCTCCTCAAATAGAGGAAAAATTAAATCTCATAATCTCGGACTCTACTCATTCAGATCAAGGAGAGACGCACGCGCGCAAAAAACGCAAAACTCTCGCCTCGGAGTCAGCAAACGAAAATGGCCTGGATGCCCCCAACACAGATTCCTCTGCCTCCACCAATGAAAAAGTGCCTCCATTCATTCTTAGGGAAAAGCAGAGATGAACAGCCTTAAGAACAACTATGATCAACCTGCAGATAATTACTCCACTGAAAAGAACACAGAGAAGGGCATCAAAATTCACCCCACTACAGTGACTGACTATAGAAATTTAACCAAGGAGTTGGATGTAAGAGGTGTACAATACCATACCTTCACACTTACCTCGGAGAAAAATTTACAAGTGGTACTCCGAGGAGTATCTGAAGACATTGAAACAGCTGAAATAGCTGCTGACCTCAACATGCAAGATCTGCCTCCCATAAAGGTCAGCAGAATGTACAGATCAAAAAAGACCCCTATGCCTCTGGTATTGGTGGAAATACACAATATCTATAAAAATATTTATAACTTGAAAACAATCTGTGGGCTTAAGGTCTCACCGGAGCCACTTAGGAAGAGGGCCTCTTCTGAACAATGCCATAGATGCCAAAAATTTGGTCATGCCCAGAAGTTGTGCAAAGCTCAATACAGATGTTTAAAATGTGGTGACACCCACCCCACACATACTTGCTCCAAGCCCAAAATCACCCCGGCTAAGTGCGCTAATTGTGGTGGCCCCCACCCTGCAAATTACAGAGGGTGCATTTTCCACCCAAAAAACAAGCAAACTGAGTTAATTAGTCAATCTATCAGAAACGAGAGCCCCAGAAGCTCAAGTTCATCAGGCTCCAATTAGTTTGAACAAGATGACAGGTGTTCACCCACCATCAACGGAGCCCCCCCCAAGAAAATAAATCTTCAACACCAAACATGAACATATGCTAACGTGGCCCGTAAATATGTTACAGGATTTCAGTAACATAAATCCATCACTAAGCACTACAAAAAGTTTCTTGCAGCAAACACAGTCCATTTTATCTGCATTCTCCACTGCACAGGAAAAAATTCACCCCAGATTCTCTAATGATTATTGCATGGAATGCCAATGGCCTTAAAAGTAAAATACTAGAAGTGCAGGAATTCAATGACAGATATAATCCGAATATATTATTAATTAATGAAACTCACCTGAGACCTGCTGAAAATCCTAAATTCAAAGGATATCAACTTTACAGGAATGATAAGCTGGATTACAGAGGTGGTGGTACAGCCATCCTCATCAAAAATCACATCAACCATCATGCTGTAGCCATTCCTACAACCACTAATCTCGAAGTCACAGGTATCATTGTCATCACAAACTCTGTCGGAAACATAAAAATCTATGCTGCTTATAATCCACTATCAAAAACATTGCTGACCACAGATCTGGATGCTATCCTCGGCGTTAAACTACCGGTTATTATCGCCGGAGATTTAAACGCAAAACATCACGCCTGAAGCAGTAGGTCTATAAATAGGAATGGCCGCATCCACTTTAACTACACAAGCTCAAATTTTTCAGCTGTGGCTGGACCCTCACCACAACTGCCAACTCACCACAGTCCCGCTGGCTCATCCGACGTCTTGGATATAGTTGTCCTTCAGAATGTCAATCTGCAGTACACCCTGGAATCATTGAATGAATTATCATCAGACCACAATCCTATTCTGCTCCAACTGGGTTATCAGAGTGGACTTCCCCCTTCGCCTCACACCTTCATTCCCTGGGAAAAACTATTCAAAATGCTTCCAAACTACATTGATCCCCTCGCTTATATTAATTCCAAGGAAGAAAGTGATTCTGCAGTCAATACACTTACTGATCAAATCTACACAGCCATAGCATCCATCACTTCAAATTCAATTGCTTTCAAGCCTAAACGACTACCAGATGACATAATGAACTTAATTGGGGAAAAAAATAAAGCAAGAAAAAGATACCACAACACCAGAGCACCCCAAGACAAAAAATATCTTAACAAAATGAACAGTGCAGTGAGAGATGCACTTAAACTCCACAGAAACAAACCATGGGAAGGCAAATTAGTCTGCATATCACCTGGTGATCAAACCGTCTTTAGGTTCCTAAGAGACATCAAAAACAAAAACAAATCTCTTCCTCCTCTCAAATCTGACCTGAACGTTGTTTATACAGATGCAGAAATAGCCGAAACTATAGCTAAACATTTAGAAAAACAGTGTAGCCCTTCATACAATAATCTAAATTTCAATCATATTTACAAAGTCCACTGCCAAGTCAGACCCGTGTTAAAACGGCCTGATACCTGTACCAGCCAAATCACACCTACTTCCCAAGCTGAAATTTATGACATTATAAAGAACGTAAAGAATAAAAAAGCTCCAGGGCCTGACGGCATATCCAACAAAGTTATTAAACTGCTACCCGGATAGGCCATCGTATATCTTACAACAATTATAAATGCTATGTTCAGGTTTAAGTTGCCTCTGCATGGAAGTTGGCAGACATAGTTCCTATATACAAGCCTGGAAAGGATCCTCAGCAGTCTCAAAGTTATCGTCCCATAAGTCTGATTTCTAATTTGGGAAAAATAGCAGAAAAAGCTATCCTTTCCGGAATTCAACTTTCAGTAAAAAATTAAACATCCTTCCTTCAGAACAGTTTGGTTTTCGCCAGTTTCACAGCACCACCCAACAAATTCATAGACTAATCGAATTCATTACTACAAGTTACAATTGGCACCGATACACCGGAGCAGTTTTTCTTGACTTAGAAAAGGCATTCGACAAATTATGGCAATTTGGACTACTATACAAGTTGATTTTAGCTGGCATTCCATTAGATCTAGTTCAAATTATAAAGTCATTTCTTAGTGACAGACGAATGCAAGTCAAATTAAATGATATATTATCTACCCAGCAACGAATTTTGGCAGGAGTGCCTCAAGGGTCCCTACTGGCAACGATACTTTTTCACGATTTACATGGCGGACATTCCACAAAATCCAATGTCATCCATCGTTGCCCTATACGCAGACGACACAGCTATACTAACCAGATCTATTAAACCGCACCTTGTCACCAAGAAACGGCAAGAAAGCCTGCAGAGATTAGAGCACCGATTCTCGGAATGGAGATTGCAAGTAAACCCTCAGAAGAGTATCGCCATGCTCTTCACTAAAAACTCAATATGACATCTTCATATTTAGGAAGATGTCATATCTCCCAAATATGACATCTTCCTATTTAATATCAAGATTCCCTGGAAAGCTGAAGACAAATATCTGGGTGTACTGCTGGACAGAAAACTAACCTTTAGTCCACATATAAAAGCCTCATGTACAATAGCATCAAGAGTCATTGCAGAAGAGCTTTACCCTATTATCAATAGGAATAGCAAGCTGGATACCAAAATAAAACTGCTCCTTCATCAGTTGATGATTCGACCCATTATTACTTATGCGTCCGCAGCCTGGAGCCACACCTCAAGTACAAATATCCTCAAACTACAGAGAGTGCAAAACAAATGTCTCCGCATGATCTTAAACGCATCATGGTATATCAGAGATGTCCAACTCCACTGGGATACAAATATCACCTACATCTACTCTTTCCTGCAGTCTTTAGCAGTAAAGTTCTTCTCAGCATCCTCTTCACATCCAAATGAATTAGTGCAACAAAGCCAATTATGATGAAACAGACTTCTCAAAATATAGGAGACCCAAGGCCATCCTACTTCCAAATGAAGATCTTTAAATCGCACCCACTCAGGCAGAGCACTTAGTTCATAAACGTTTCCTCATACAGCAACCTTATCAGATAGCAGGGATTATAAAAGCATTTTGCTTCACCCTTATAGTCAGCAACGTCTTGCGTCTTGCGACTATGCTGAGTACAATTTTGGTGTACAAAAAAACCAGAGGTCAATGCTGTACCTAATGAAGTTTTAGCTGAGGGTCGGTTATTGCCGTTAACCCGCCATTACCAGAGCTTATAGCTCAATAACACCATACATTTTCTTCTGAAGATAACGGGGAATAGGAAAAGCATTCTTGCTTCACCCATCTCGCCAAAAAACGACTACTACAGATTTCTCCAAATTGTGTAATATATAATATAACATATAATATAATATATTTTCATAAATGGTACTGGCATACGTAATAGTACTAACGCACTATATTTTCTTAAAATGATTGTAGGAAACAAATGTTTCCTTAATTTTAATCCAAGTAATCACTGATCTTACTTATGTTATTACTAGTGTCATTAGGATCAAGATTCCGGCTGCTCTAACTATTTCAGGCTAAATGTTATCAATTCCTCAAAATTTTAATTCGCAGAGATACCGAAAGAACTTACACCGTTGGAAGCATCATCTTTAATAAATGGAAGAACAACAGAAAGCATCATTATCATACTGAAAATGATGTTGGAAGGATTAAAGGTTAGAAATAGAGGCATTCATAACAACTTTTTAACTTAATGTGAGTTAGCCAGTCTTATAAGTGGCGCTGATCGTTTTTTTTTCTCCTTTGCAAATTGCAACTGGCAACACAATTAAGCTTAATGTCATCCACATAAACCTAAACAATACATTTATGTTACAATGAAAGGCAGATTAATGTGTACACTTTTATTACATTCAAAAACGCCATGCCGCTAAGTTAAAATCTTAAAAACTTCAGCTTCTCCTACGATCATATAGCAATGCATTAGTTTTCTACTTAACTCAATGGTTTCAGTTTCCTGATCGATTACAACATGGCTAGAGATAGTAGCAATGATGCCCCTGATAACAGGATCGGTAACCAATCAGATTCTAGCACTTGCTAAAATGGACAGCACCTTAATTTTTCTAGCAAGGTCCTTGTCCTTAATATCCTTCACTTTAAACCTTATTAAATTCAACAATTTTAAAAAATAAATACTTAAGGTCATAATATCATACCATATTTTCGTTATAATTTATCTATAATCAATGTATGTCATTTATGATTGTGGAGTTATTTTAATATTTAATCATAAAAATATACGTTATGCAATAATAATGATAATGCACTTACAAAATATAAATTAAGCTATTTCAATTCATTAGCAGTTATTAAAATACATTCTTCAGAAATTAATTATTTTATGTAATTACTTCATACACCATGTTTGTTTTCTAATACATAAATTATGAAAAAATGTTACTTACTGATATGTGTGTGGTTATGTCTTTGTCGACTTGGCATTTTTTTGCGGTATAAATTTTTTTATCTACTCATGCTCCTTTTATCTATACTCACGGTCCTTTTAGATCACTCACAGTTTTTAAAGAGATAACCACCGCAGTTTACCTCAATTTATTTATATTCATATTTACGTGTGAGAATATTATTTTTTCAGTCATTAAATAGTTTTCTCAATTTAAGATGACCAATTTAAAATAAAGTTTTAAATGCGGAGATTAGTAATTATGCCTCTTAATATCTCAAATCAATAATTATCGTGATGACGCCCGCCAAGCTTTTTGTGTTCGTATTTCTTTCTGAAATGTGAAACAAATAATTTTATTCTTATTATTCATTCTTTGATAATGCCTTATTCACTGAAAATATTATTGCTGCGTAAATGAGTATATTCAAGATACTTTCCCAAACTTTCTAGAATATTTAATACATATTTTAAGGAAATATAAGTCCACAGGAAGCGAGGAGACGAATTACGAAAACCAAATCTACCGTAAATAACTGAACCTAAAGCTATACGGTTCTCTTAGTTATATATTTCTCCACTAATGTATTTTTCTCCATCAAGGCAACTAACTTCTCACATTTCTAGGCGACCTCCACTAGGTTTACGACTGAAAAAATAAGACATATGCCGCCTCCGTAGTGTTTACGACTTTCCTAATGTCGATAATCCTTTAGAAAAACTCACTATGATTTCGTAGCATCGTAACTATCACCTACTTTGTTCTCGATGCTTAGTTCTCCTCTCTTGGATGCGAATGATCAAGGATCATAGGCAGCAGAGCATTGGCGTTGTTATGACGTCATTCCCGCTTCTCCTCAAATAGTAGCACGACATATAAAACGCATCCTTTCGCTTGTTGAAGACCGAGCAGGTAACTTGATCAACGAAGACAAATCGAGGAAAATCCCCCCTCAAGCAGCTAGCGTTATCTGAATAGAGATTTTCTGTCTTTCTCTTTTCTCTCTCTCACTGAGATTCTTTCTGTTTCTGCAGTCGCTGACTAGCGTATCGTTTACTTCCATATCAGAGTGTCAGGTGAGTAAAATGTCATATTTTCTTGTTCGGTTTTTCGCACTGAAATTGTCGGTTTTAGATACTCAGGTATAAGATTTATCTCGAAATACTTTGAGGTGTTGTTTAAGTTGAAATGTTTACTTAACGGACTCTTACAATGTTTCCAACATTGTATTCAATGGTTTGGAACAATCTACATGCAATTTTACTAAAACGTAAGCAAGTGTTGGTTAACCTGTTAATATACGAGAGCTACTTGATAACTGTTGTTTTGGTAGACAACTTCTTTATCATGTTTACTTACTGAAAACTCGTCAAGGTCACTTAGTGTACGATTCAAAATTTAAATCAGTGAAAGTAGTGATCAAAAGAGTAGCTAAATAATATTACTTCTGTATACGCTTGGTATACGTTCAATGTTACATTGAACGTAAAGGTTTCTTTTAAAATGCTTAAATATATGTAAATACAAAGTTTGCTTGTTTCATAAAAGTATAATGGGGCGAAAATAGCGCGTGACTGATCATTTTCCTTTTTTTTTTTTTTTTGTTACTTCCACTCGCAAAAGGTTATAAATCTATAACAGATTGTAACTTAGTAAACCAACGGTACGTATTTGGACGAAGAATCTTTTTTATTATTATTTTTTGCATTTATTTTGCTTGGTCCAGAGGCACTGATCTAGACTCCCCCCTCCCAAACCGAGCGATGAAATTCATCTACCACCTACCAAAGACAATCGCATACGGCCATTCTTACAAAGGGATTCGAACCCACAACTTGTTGGTTAGAGAACGGATACGCTAACTGCTAACCGCTAAATAATATTACAGCTTACAGATACAGATATTTGTTTGAAAGCATTGAATTTAACACAAATGTGCCATTCTGTACTCTATATAATTTGAAATACACTAAATAATAAAATGGTGTCTATAATTAACTAAATAATATTCTTTAATATTTGGTATTTCGATATCCAGTATTAATATTTTGTATTATTATAGTTAATTCAAATATTTTAATTTTATAGTATAGTATACCGAAACAGAAATGAAATATGCACAAATAGAAATTTCAGTTAAAAAAATTCTTTCCAGAAGTAATTATTGTTTAATGATATGCTGCTCAGTTGTATTTCTTATATAAAATTATACAGTACGCAACGTTTCATTTTAGGTGTTGCATAAAAATTAAAATGATTTGCAGCAATGTCATTCTAATTAAATTCTGTATTTTATCCATAACATCATCGGTCCGAGAAAGCTAGCAAAATGCATCAAGACGTTATTTATTAATAAAATGTTCTTATTAAAAAATATCTATAGGTAAATCTAGATTCATTTTTATTACTATCGTGTTAATCAAAATACATGTCTCAAAAGGCTGTTTGAATGTAAATTTAGTATTTTCAATATATTCAAAATATGAATATACACCAATTAATAATAATAATAACTGGGAGGTGTTGATTACGTGGATCGACCGTGAGATGCAATGATTAATACCCTTGGAGGGTAATGGATGGCAATGCTGTAGCCAATGAAGTTCTAACTGAGGCTCGGCTATTGCTGTTATACCCTCCTGCCATGATCATAGCTTTAATAGCTCAATACACTTTATCCCTACACTGTCCTCTACAGATAACGGGGCAGATGAAAAGCATTATTGCTTCGCTCCTTTAAGTCAGTCCTTATAAGGACTATAATAATATTTGGGGAATATATCTTTAAGATCAAGAAGAGTCCTTTTTAGAACTTCCAGGGTAACGAATGGCAATGCTGTAGCCAATGAAATTTTAACTGAGGCTCGGCTATTGCCGTTACCCAACCACGACTAGAGCTTTTAGCTCAATAACACTCCATCCACACAGATTTTCTTCATTCAGATGACGGGATGAAGAGTCAAGGACTCAGTGTCAATCTCCCAGTCCTTTTAAGGACGTCAGGACGCTTCAGCACTCCGAAGGAAAGAATGAAATGCTAAAAAGTCCTTTTTAGGACTTCCAAGGTAACGAATGGCAATGCTGTATCCAATGAAGTTTTAACTGAGGCTTGGCTATTGCCGTTACCCAGTCATGACTAGAGCTTTTAGCTCAATAACACTCCATCCACACAGATTTTCTTCATTCAGATGACGCAATAAAGAGTCAAGGACTCAGTCCATCTCCCAGTTCTTTTAAGAATTTTTAAGAATAATATTTGGGCATAGAGGAAGGGTAATGAATGGCAATGCAATAGCCAATTAAGTTTTAACTGAGGCTCGGCTATTGCTGTTACTCTCCGGCCATGATCACAGCTTTATATAGCTCAATAACACCTTATCCCTACACTGTCCTCTACAGATAACGGGGAATATGATAAGCATTCTTGCTTTGTCCCTTTAAGCCAGTCCTTTTATAGCGGGAAATAAGAAAAGCATCTCTTACTTTGTCCCTTTAAGCTAGTCGTTTTAAGGACTTTAATAATATTTGTACAATTGCTTAATTAATAATATTTGTTCCCAGTGTGGTGGCCGGGATAAGAATAGTCCGAACGTAATCCATGCACGTCGTACGGGTCGACTAAAATAGATGCTGAGTTTCGAGAATTTTGCTCTCTCAGGTTTCTTCGGGAATTTTGCTCCTGGTGAGGGTGGGGGCCTGATTTCGGGGAGGGGGAGTTTCCTGGGAGAGCATTTTGAGTTTCTGGGGAGGGTGTTCTCCGGCGTGGCCCGTGAGGGAGGGCCTCGTCGGTGGACGCTTTTCCCAGGAATACGAGCGGTTCTGCTCGGTGGTGGTGGTGGGTGCGGGGGCCGTCACTGAGTGGAGCCAACGCTGAATTGGATGGTCTTTTGGTCACTATGGAGTGCTGTAGGGATCGTCCTAATTTTTAGAGACGGCATTACGTATATTTAAGTCTGGATAAGAATAGCTCCACTGCAGCCCATGCATGTCGTACGAGGCGACTAAAATGTGTACCCAGGGAGGATAATGGATGACAATGCTGTAGCCAATGAAGTTCTAACTGAGGCTCGGCTATTGCTGTTACCCTCCTGCCATGATCAGAGCTCATACATCAATAACACCCTATCTTTACATTGTCCTCTTCAGATAAATAACGGGGAATATGAAAAGCATTCTTGCTTTGCCCATCTAGCAAAAAAAATTGTATAATATAATATTTGTGGAAGGAGAATATACAATTGCTTAATAATATTTGTGGAAGGGGAATATACCCAATGTAACAGATGCAATGCTGTAGCCAATGAAGTTTTAATTAAGGCTCCGTTATTGCCGTTACCCAGCCATGACTAGAGCTTTTAGCTCAATAACACCCCATCCACACATTTTCTTTAATCAGGTGAAGGGATAAATAGTCAAAGACTCGGTCCATCTCCGGAAAAAAAATGAAAATAAAATAATAATATTATTATTTGTTTATTAAATTCATAAAATCAAATTTTAAAAAAATTAATTTCAAGATAATTCGTCGAGTAAATTGTACGCATAAGTAAATGTTTGTAATACGAAATATGAAACACTGAAGAGGCTAACCACATATATAGGGTAAGCCAAATTCTCGGTTTTCATTATATATTCTCATAAGTATAAAACTAGTTAGTACGAAATGAATTGGGTTCAACAACAGTATCAACAAAGCCTCCATAGCTCAACCGATATACACGAGTCCTTTGGTTGAAAAGACGCGGGGTTCAAATCCCAATCTTTTCCCAGATACTCGAGTTTTACGTCCCTCATGACAGACACTTGAACACACATACCTACAGACACGGAAAAGCAACTGCGAGGTGGAGATACTGCACGTTATGGATCTCAGGCGGCGATCAATAATAGTCAACCTCTTAGATGGAGATGACACTTGACAAGACTGGACTAGCTTCAGCAGTACTTTTGTAGAAAACATTAAGTATTATAATAATTAATAAATCCAGATTTTTGTTACTCCCACTCACGAAAGGTGGTGGAATTTATATTATATATTCTGGAAATCCTTCTCTGGAGACCAAACATGGAACTTTTTCGATGAAATTCACCTATTAAAGACTATCACAAACATCCTTGCCTACGGTTGGATTTGTTGGGTGGAGACCGACCGCGTACGCTATACGCTCGGCCAATCAGGTCAGTAAAAGTTAGTAACTCAATTATTCATGTTGACTATTGTTAGTGAGAAGGATGTATAAAATTATTAAATCATGTAAAACAAGAACTTAAATATAATAAAACCAAAGTAAAAGTGATTTATAGTTTGAAAATGACAATTCATCCATTTAACTATATAACCATAGTTCATTATTTATGGCAGGTAATAAGAGAAACGGGACATTTAAACTGAAAACCGTTACGTGTTCAGCAAATACGACAGTGGATTGTAGCAACTAAAGCTGAAACTGCAATTGAATAAACATAATTTAGAGTAAACCACGTTAATATGAATAACACCATAATTAGAAGTAATTATTACCCTTCTTTTGTAATTTGTTCTAAAAATTATTTGGTCATCTCCTTTCTTAGTTGACGTTATGAATGAATATATTGACTGAAATGCATCAAGAAAGACAAATGTTACAAATTCTATTTCTTCTCCTCTCTCTCTCTCTCTCTCTCTCTCTCTCTCTCTCTCTCTCTCACTCTCTCTCTCTCTCTCTCTGAATCAGTTTTGACTGCATAAGTATTGATCCAATGCATCTTAGAAGTGTGCTGCAAACATTTGGTATTTAATAAACTGTACGTCAGTTTTAGAACTTATGAAAAGATGTTGTTAGAGGTTATGAAAAGATGTTGTTAGAATTTATGAAAAGATGTTGACAGAACTTAAAAATTGCTGGTTGATTCAGTTAGGAGCAGAAGTTCAAGAACGATTCCTAGTTTGTCTAACGCGAGCAGGTCCTGATGTCTAATTATTTAGCTGTGCACTAAGCTTATAGAATACCTTTTGTACTCTTGACTACTTATGAATGACAGAGAGTTATTTTTTTTCAACTACCTTATTAAGACAGGATAGAGTGAAAACCTTTCTCTCGTGCAGTATTACAACTGGTGAGGCTTAAAAAATTTTGTTTTCCTGTTAAAGACATATATCTAGCACGTACACAAGAAAACACCGTTTTCACAGCGTTATATCAAAAGAATTCATTAGAAAATTTAAGAATAATGAAATAACGAAGAAGAAACATAAATAAGCATGAATTTTTTTGTTTGGTCAGAAAAAAAAAAAACTTTATTTTTTATTTTTAAGATTGTGAGAAACTGATTTATTATTATTCCTGATCTCCACATTTCGATCTTAAACTCTCCGTACGCACCCAACTATATAATTTGTCTGTCCGTACGCATATAACGATACTATGAATATCTTATAATTTTACATAGAATTAGATTTTCCGAAGCAAAAAAAAAAGATAAATACAATAAATATTACAATAAAATAAATAAAAAATAAATAAAAAAACAGGTTGCTTTCATTTTAAGTCATTCCGGGCCTTGAATTGTTGAACGTGTGAGCGTTGAATAACAGTGCGAAAATGTGATTGATAGTAGCTGAATTTAGAGTAAAGCGAAGAAGGTCAAGAAAAATTATTGTGAATTCCAATATTTTCTTCTTAAGCGCATCACAGTATCTACGTAGGATCTCAGATCCATTCCATTTTACTAGATGTGTGGTGGATTTGTCGATGTTAGGACGAAAAGAGTTTTTAGAACATGAAAGAGCCGAGGCCTTGGATCTACCATAAGTGATATCCCTTACATGCTCTTTCATACGAAGTTGTATAGATTTTTTTTTCGTTTGTCCTAATAAAGGACATTGCAATCACACCAAATGCGTCCAGTAAAATTCAAATACTGCTGGATTTAAGCAGCGGTGTTTGAGTTTTAGTGGACAAGGCAAGAAACGCAGTTTGGTTAGGTGTGAATGAGGTTCGGATTTTAATTTTTTTAAAACGAATTTTTGATAATTTGGTAGAAATACCACCTGGAATTTTAATCTCATCACTAGAATGAGATTTCTCCGAAGTAAAAGGATGATTCAGTTGAAGATGTATTAGCCAATCTCTTACGATGATGGCAGAAATTTTCTTCTTATAATTCAGATTTTTTATTCCCTGAATTATATAAACCGACCTGGTAGTATATAGTGTAGACGGTGGTGGAGGAACAGAAAGGATCCACAGTGTCGCTCAAAGTCAGAATCTGAATTTCGATGTTGAAACTATAGGGATTTTGAGAGTTAAGCTCTGGCGTAGCTGAGCAACGAATATGAAATCGTAAGCCTAAAGCCTATACTGTCTACAGTACAACCAAATCATCAACCACAGTACAATATAACTTGACAAAACATTTTCGTAACGTCTGCGAACAGAGAGAATTATTTTTATTTATTTGTTTTTTTTATTTGAAACGAATTTTTTCGAAAAGCTAACTTTAAAAAAAAGGTGATGAATATTTTTCTATCTCACAGATATGAAAATTTATTAGAAACAGATGCGATAAAGGTTTCAATGAAAACAAAACTCTGCATGGACTGATTTCCCCTTGGAGTAACTAGAAATTTCTTGTAAGAAAAGAACTTAAATTATATGTAATTAAATAATTGACAACCGCAAACTAAAAGAAGTAAGTTGTCTAGAAATTAGAAATTAGTAACTAGAAATTTCTTGTAAGAAAAGAGCTTAAATTATATGTAATTAAATAATTGACAACCGCAAACTAAAAGAAGTAAGTTGTCGCTAGAATGCGCTTTTAGCATTCGCATTTAATCATATCCAACGACAATGTGTAAGTTATGTTGCAGCAACATTTTCCTTCCAGTTTTTACAGCACAGCAACAGAATCTTAGTTCTTAAAATACGTACTGCTAGATATTCTTAAAGATGTCTCGAATGATTATCTACAACACAGATATATTGAGTGGGAAATTTAAATAAGCAAGAAATGTCAAATCGACTTAATTCTGTTCTGTTTTTAAATAAATCTTAAAATGTACATTTTAGTCTGCTACGGAATTTAAGATTATTATACTAATTAGGCTATAAAATCAAATTATTTAAATCCTTGATTTAAATAATGGGAATTTGATCTTAATAATGGCATCTTTTGATTGAAATAACTAGGTTTAAACCAGTCTTGAACGTTAGGGATCTTTATACCGTTGTGAAATGAAAAGAAATTAGCGAGTTTTATATGGAAGAACAGGAATTTGAGTCTGAAAACGACTTTCCCTTTTCTCCCTGCAAGATTAGACAAATTTTCCAGAAATCACGTTCATCGATAGGCGTAATACATTATGGAGATAGGATTAACCTATTAACAGCACTAAATTTATAAGAATCCAAGTTACTAGCAGCAACAGGCCACCTTGCTTAATAGGTAAAAAAGAATGATGAAACGGATAGAGCTTGTAAGTATAACGTAATCTTAAAAGCAACGTAAATAAATCTCAGGATGCTTCTTGAAATTATTTCTAAAAATGGTTGTTTCTTTTTCAAACAACTTCTTAATTAATTAATTCTGAATTAGATGTTTATCAGTAAGTGAAAGAATCTGTCGAGATTTACAAAGAACCAGTAAGAAGGAATATCAGATCAGCAAACTCTAGTACAGTGGTCCCCAACCTTTTTTGTTTCCTAGAGCACATTCTAAAATACCGATAGGGCGACGGGCACCATCTATTTTTTCATGCAAATATTTTGAATTCGTTTGTTAAATGAATACATACAAAGTTTACATTATAATCAAATGTTTTATTACTTAAAAGTTTACATTATATAATATATATATATATATATATATAAGTTAGTGTGATCTTTGGCATTGCATTTCATTGGCCAGTGCTTCATAATTAGGAGAATATGATGATATTCCAGTTCTTAAACTGGAATGAACAACTTCGAATGCGCGTCTACTTTACATTGTATGCGTTTAATACTCGTCATGTATCATTAACGCATGCGTCATATAGCATGCCATGAATTGTTGCGTGATTATTAACTATACGATACACGGTTGAACAGCGTCGAGCACACATAAATTGGTACGGGCGCCATGGTGCCCGCGGGCATAGGGTTGGGAACTCCTACTCTAGTAGATAGCTTGAGTTTTCCTGTTGCCTAACATCGAAAAATCTCTTATAAAGATTCATCTGATTTATGTGTATGTGTGTGTATATATATATATATATATATATATATATATATATATATATATATATATATATAAAATTTATGAGCAGTTTGCTCGGCCTGAAAGGGCATGGGGATTATGCATCACTAAAGGAGGCTAATGTAGCTTTTGGTCTCCTATATTTGAATATGTCCGTTGGATCGTATTCTGCAGCTTGCTGAACCAAATCGTTGGGATGTGTGGACGTCTTTAGGAAAAACTTCGATGCTAAGGATTTCAAAAAAGAGAAAATATAGGGAATATTTGTGTCTCTGTGGAGTTGATTGTTTCTAACATACCACGGGGCGTTCAGAATCATTCTCAAACCACTTGTTCTGCACTCGCTGTATCTTGATAATGTTAGTATTAGAGGTGTGGCTCCAGGCCGGAGAGGCATAGGTGATAATAGGACGAGTTGTCATCAGGTATAGTTGCAATTTGATTCTGTTGTTGAGCTTGCTATTTCTATTAATTAGCGGATAGATCTGAGCTATGGCTTTAGATGCGTTTGTGCACGCAGACGTAGTGTGCTGATTGAAAGATAGCTTTTTGTCGAGAATCACACCCAGGTAATTTGCTTCTGTCTGCCAGGGAATTTTAGTATTGAATAGTAACACATCTCCTACAGGAGACATTGGCCTTTTGAGAAAAGAACGGCTGAGCTTTTCTGGGGGTTGACTTCCAATCTCCACTTAGAGAACCAACCCTCCGGCTTTAGAATGTTTTCTTGAAGCTTTCTGGTAATGAAATGGGGTTTGAGAGATCTGGTTAGTATTGCTGTATCGTCTGCATACAGGGCCAAAATGGAAGTCATCGGAATGTGTGGGATGTCTGACATGTATATAGAGAACAGCAATGGAGCCAGTAGAGATCCCTGCTGCACTCCAGCAAAGATGTGGCGCTGGGAGGATGTAGAACCGTTGATTTTTACTTGCATTGATCTATTTTGAAGATATGAAGGGATTATGTGAACCATTTTTAGTGAGGTACCGGCTGAGATACGTTTGTGCAGGAGTCCAAAATGCCAGATTTTGTCAAATGCTTCGGATAAGTCTAGGAAAACAGCGCCTGTGCACTGGTGCCAGTTGTAGCAGGTGGTGATGTATTCCACAATTCTGTGGATTTGCTGGGTAGTACTATGGTGTTGCCTGAAACCAAACTGTTCTTTAGGGAGGATGTTTAGGTCATTTACTGAGGTTTGGAGTCGTGAGAGGATGACCTTTTCTGCAACCTTACCCAGATTTGAGATAAGACTGATTGGACGATAATTTTGCGGTAGGTGTGGGTCTTTGCCTGGCTTATGTATAGGAATTACGTCAGCCAGTTTCCAGGTGGAAGGAAAATAGTGAAATCTTAAAATTGCATTTATTATACTGGTCAGGTGCACTACTGCTTTTTGGGGCAGAAGTTTAATCACCCGATTAGTAATGCCGTCTTGCCCAGGAGCTTTTTTGTTCTTTAATTTTTTAATAATGTCATATAACTCAGCAGGTGATGTTGGTGCAATATGGTCAGTGCTGGAGATAGGAAGTTTGAGTGAGTGTCTGACCTTGCTGTGAACCTTATATATGTGGTCAAAGTCAAGGTTTCCATACGAAGGCCTGCATTGCTCCTCTAAGTTGTGTGCTATAACTTCTGCTTTGTCTACATCTGTGTGAGCAAGGCCCTGGTTAGAGAATATTGGGGGAAGGGATCTGTCTTTGTTTTTGATATTTTTCAGTAGTCTCCAGATGGAGTGATCAATAGGTGAAATGGAGGATAACTTTTCATCCCATTCTTGGTCTCTATGGGCTCTGAGTGCATCTCTTACTTCCTCATTTAATCTGTTTAGATGTATTTTATCTTGTGGTGCACATGTGTTACGGTATCTTTTCCTAGCTCTGTTTTTGTCTCTGATCAAGTTCATGATGTCTTCAGGCAAACGATCTGGCTTGCGGGCAGATTTGTAGGAGGAAGCTACCTTTATAGCAGAATTAATTTATTGTGTGATATTTGTAACTGCAGTTTCTACTTCTTTATTTATGCGTATGTGAGGAACAGGTCCAATATAATCCTTCAGTGCTGCTGATAGTCTTTCCCATGCAATGTAGGAGTGAGAAGGAGGACATAGGTATTCTTGATTTCCCAGATGTAGTAGAATTGGATTGTGATCGGATGATAGTTCATCCATAGATATGATGCTGAATTGAAGTTTATTATCCTGAAGGATAGCTATATCCAGGATGTCAGCAGTGCTGAACGTACTGAGATGAGTTGGTTCGGTGGGGCCTGCCACAACAGCGTTGCTTGATGCTAAGTAATTGTAAAGGATGCAACCATTCTTGTTTGTGGTTGTACAATTCCACGCAGGATGCTTGGAATTCAGATCCCCGGCAATAATGGTGGGCTCTCTGGTGCATAAGATGGCATTTAGATCAGAGTGAAGTAGAGATTTTTGGGGAGGGTTGTAAGCTGAGTAGATTTTCAGTTTGCCAGTGGAGCTGGTGACTACTTCCACTCCTGTGATCTCAAGGTTAGTCGTTGAAGGAATGCTCACAGAGAGGTGCTTAATGTAGTTTTTTATAAAGATGGCAGTGCCGCCGCCTCTGTAGAGTAGTCCACGCAACTATCTGAAGAGATGCTGGAATGAGTTTGTTACTATTCATTTATGAGAGCTGTGAGGATGACCTGTGATTCACGAAGAAATCTTTTAGTGGAGGTTTCAGTAGGGTTTGATAGGCTGAAATATTGTAGCATGTTTGCTAGTGAGGCCGTAATAACAGCTGTTAGGTTTTTAGGTGCTGTTGGTTGGTTGATTTTGTTCTGGATTTGGTCTAGCTGTACGGGTCACATCAGCATAGCTTCTTGTTTCCTTTCGGGTGTCTCTGTTATTGGAGGTCTCCGACTGAGGCCGCTGAGTCTCCGGTTTTGATGTCTGGGTCTCTGGTGTTCTTGTGATGGAGGAGGGCTGATTGATTGCCTCCATCCGTCTGTTCTTTGGGTGCTGAGTACATCCTTTGTAGTTCGCGGGATGAGGGCCACTGCAGTTGGCACATTTGGCCGAGGTAGTCCTCGGCTTTGTGCAGGTATTGGTTAGGTGGCTGTCTCCACATTTTAAACATCTATATTCCGCTCTGCATAGATTCTGGGCATGGCCAAACTTCTGGCACCTGTGGCACTGCCCAGAAGATGATCTTTTACGGAGTGGTTCCGGTGTGACGATGAGACCACAGACTGTTTTTAAGTTGTAAATATCCTTGTATATTTTATGAATCTCAACAAGGACCAATGGCATGGGAGTCTTGTCAGCTTTGTACATTCTGCTCACTTTGGCTGGGGGCAGATCCTGAGAATTTAGTCAGCAGCTATTTCTGCTGTGTCAATGTCTTCACAGACACCACGAAGGACTACTTTTAAGTTTTTTTCGGAGCTCAGCGCAAAGGTATGATACTGGATGCCTCTGTCGTCCAGTTCTTTGGACAGCCTTCTATAGTCTTTGTTGTTTTAAGGATACTTGCGACATAAGACTGAATGATATAATCACGTAATCACAAGAAAGATATTTATTTAACCAAATATTTCGGTCTGGAAATAGCAGACCATCGTCGGTGGTATTACAAGAACAGTTTAAAAAATATACAAGCTAGAATACTAACAATAGATCGTTGAAATTAGAACATGCCGCGTGATGTTATATCACTAAGTATGAAACGAAATATTTTGAAGTAGAAACATGATTGAATTTGCTATTAAAAAAAAAAAAAAAAAAAAAAAAAAAAAAAAAAAATTAATGAGTAATCTTGATTAGGCTTTCCCAGATTTTTGATATAGATATGCAGTCATTACGATTCAGGTTGGGATGATGGAGCAAGGCCTCCACGCTTTCCTTGAACAAACGTTCGAACCTATAACGGGATCTATGTAAGAGGCGCGTTTTGGACCAAAGGATGCTGTGGTCAGTTTCAATCCCGTGTTGAGCCAAACCAGACTTTTCAGGTTTATTGTGAAGAATGGATGATTGATGTTCTTGGATTCTTTTTTCAAGAGAACGTCCAGTCTGTCCAAAGTAAGAGAGATCACAGTTGCAAGGAATTTGATAAACTCCAGGAAGAGATAAAGTTGAGCGTTTGTCTTTAGGAGAAGGAAAATGAGAAGACAATTTGTTAATAGGAGAATACGTAGCTATTAAATCATATTTCTTCAAAATTCTTGCGATAGGTTCTGAAATACCGGAGATATAAGGAATAGGTACTCGACGTATTGAATCTTTGTTGTTTTGTGGAGGATTATAAGATGTAAGAAGACGTTGAATACTTTTTTCAGAAAAGCCATTGAGTTTCATGTGTTGCTGGATAGTAGAAAGTTCTTTCTGTAGATAATCAAAAGTAGAACAATTAGTTTTGGCTCTTTTGATGAGACATTTTATAATTCCTGTTTTTTGACATGGATGATGGGCTGATTCTTTCAGAATATAACGACCTGTGAATGTTGGTTTCCTGTATACTGTAGTTGTAAGAATATTTGAAGATGATCGGATGAGGAGAACGTCTAAAAAAGATAACTGGTTGTTTTCTTCTAATTCCATAGTAAACTTTATGCGATGATGTAAGGAATTAATACTGTTTAAAAAGGAAGATAAAGTGTTTTTACTGTGAGGCCAAATAGCAATATGTCATCTATATATCTTACCCAAAAAGATGGTAGAGGGAAACTAGATGTGAAGAGGACTTTTTCTAAATGTTCTAAATAAAAGTTGGCTAAAGCTGGAGAAAGAGGACTTCCCATGGCTGTTCCTTCTACTTGGCTATCAAGGAGAGAATTTAATTTCTTTAGTTGTCTGTTGGTTGGATTATAATCAATTTCTTGATATGTGGAGCGATCTCGAAGCAAAAGAGAAAGTTTTCTTCTGTAATTTACTGAGTCCATAACTACTGTTGCTTTTCCCTTGTCAACATCTTAACCGTAAATATGAGGCTCTTTCGTCTAAACAATCCAAGCCATTCATAACTCCAGATAATTGGATTGTAAATATATCCGGACGTCCTTTGACTAAAAGCGAAACCCTCATCCTTTCAAAAGGACATGATTTTTCTATTGTTCCAAATAAAATACCATATCTAGATTTCCTAGTTAACATTGAAAGGAATCTTAATCATCTAACCAGCGATAATGCTAATGCTCTTCGCCTAGAAGTCGCTTCTTCTCTACTTAAGGCTAAACTTCCTCCTTCTAACATATCTCCTTCTGAAATGAAATCTTTACAGTCCTTGAGAAAAAATAATCACCTCATTATCACTAAAGCTGACAAGGGAAAAGCAACAGTAGTTATGGACTCAGTAAATTACAGAAGAAAACTTTCTCTTTTGCTTCGAGATCGCTCCACATATCAAGAAATTGATTATAATCCAACCAACAGACAACTAAAGAAATTAAATTCTCTCCTTGATGAAGTCATCAGTTTGGATAAAGACACAATTGAAAGACTTAAAACTCATTTTGCAAGACCTCCTAGATTTTATGGCCTTCCAAAAATCCATAAGATTGACTATCCTCTTCGTCCAATAGTAGATTGCATTGATTCTCCTACTTACCGTATAGCTAAATATCTAGCTAAATTACTGAAATCTTACATTGGCAACTCGAGTTCTTTTTTAAAAAACTCCTCAGATTTCTTAGAAAAATTAAAAGATGTCTCATTACAACCTACAGATCTTATGGTTAGTTTTGATATAGAATCTTTATACACCAATGTACCTCTTAAGGAAACTTTAAAACTACTTGCTGACATCTTTCCTCAAGATATTATAAAACTATTCGATTTCGTTATACATTCTGGTTATTTCATATGTCAAAACAAATTTTATAGCCAAGTAGAAGGAACAGCCATGGGAAGTCCTCTTTCTCCAGCTTTAGCCAACTTTTATTTAGAACATTTACAAAAAGTCCTCTTCACATCTAGTTTCCCTCTACCATCTTTTTGGGTAAGATATATAGATGACATATTTGCTATTTGGCCTCACAGTAAAAACACTTTATCTTCCTTTTTAAACAGTATTAATTCCTTACATCATCGCATAAAGTTTACTATGGAATTAGAAGAAAACAACCAGTTATCTTTTTTAGACGTTCTCCTCATCCGATCATCTTCAAATATTCTTACAACTACAGTATACAGGAAACCAACATTCACAGGTCGTTATATTCTGAAAGAATCAGCCCATCATCCATGTCAAAAAACAGGAATTATAAAATGTCTCATCAAAAGAGCCAAAACTAATTGTTCTACTTTTGATTATCTACAGAAAGAACTTTCTACTATCCAGCAACACATGAAACTCAATGGCTTTTCTGAAAAAAGTATTCAACGTCTTCTTACATCTTATAATCCTCCACAAAACAACAAAGATTCAATACGTCGAGTACCTATTCCTTATATCTCCGGTATTTCAGAACCTATCGCAAGAATTTTGAAGAAATATGATTTAATAGCTACGTATTCTCCTATTAACAAATTGTCTTCTCATTTTCCTTCTCCTAAAGACAAACGCTCAACTTTATCTCTTCCTGGAGTTTATCAAATTCCTTGCAACTGTGATCTCTCTTACTTTGGACAGACTGGACGTTCTCTTGAAAAAAGAATCCAAGAACATCAATCATCCATTCTTCACAATAAACCTGAAAAGTCTGGTTTGGCTCAACACGGGATTGAAACTGACCACAGCATCCTTTGGTCCAAAACGCGCCTCTTACATAGATCCCGTTATAGGTTCGAACGTTTGTTCAAGGAAAGCGTGGAGGCCTTGCTCCATCATCCCAACCTGAATCGTAATGACTGCATATCTATATCAAAAATCTGGGAAAGCCTAATCAAGATTACTCATTAATTTTTTTTTTTTTTTTTTTTTTTTTTTTTTTTTTTTTAATAGCAAATTCAATCATGTTTCTACTTCAAAATATTTCGTTTCATACTTAGTGATATAACATCACGCGGCATGTTCTAATTTCAACGATCTATTGTTAGTATTCTAGCTTGTATATTTTTTAAACTGTTCTTGTAATACCACCGACGATGGTCTGCTATTTCCAGACCGAAATATTTGGTTAAATAAATATCTTTCTTGTGATTACGTGATTATATCATTCTTCTATAGTCTGTCACTGTTGCTGGCTGGATTTAAGTTTTTTTCGGAGCCCAGCGCAAAGGTATGATACTGGATGCCTCTGTCGTCCAGTTCTTTGGACAGCCTTCTATAGTCTGTCACTGTTGCTGGCTGGATCTTTATGCCTTCATCCATTTTTGGCCTTAATGAAGCCAATATGCAAATTGGACATTGTGGATCTTAAAGCTGCCCACTTATGCTTTTCTCTAAGGATGATCGGAAGCATCTTTTCTTTGGGTTATATATATAATTTTTCCTTATAAGGACTGGCTAAAAGGGGCGAAGCAAGAATGCTTTTCATATTCCCCGTTATCTGTAGAGGACAGTGTAGGGATAAGGTGTTATTGAGCTATTAAAGCTCTGATCATGGCAGGAGGGAAACAGCAATAGCCGAGCCTCAGTTAGAACTTCACTGGCTACAGCATTGCCATCCATTACCCTCCAAGGGTATTGGATTGAGTGAATCAATCACCGCATCTCACGGTCGATTGATTCCCCATTTCTATATCCTATATATATATATATAATATAATTTTAGTAACACTAGTAACATTACTGGCTTAACGGGTGAAGCAAAAGCTTTTCATATTCCCGGCTATCTTAACAGAGACTGTGAGTGGAAAGAGTTTATGAGCTATATTGCTCGCCCTGATTGGGCTAGGAGATTAATCCTCAGTGAGGGGGTTTAGGATGGCTTTAGGTCTTTTGTGCTTAGAATAGTCCGTTGCATCATAGTCAGCGGCCAGTTTGATCAGTCTGTTAGGATGCACACTTGCCTTTGAAAAGAATTTGGTTGCTATAGTCCGCATGAAGGTGTAAATATAATTTTGTGATTTATAATTAAACTAAAAGATAAATTATATAATTAAAATGAAGGTGTTTTTGATATCAAAGATTATTTTAGGTTATATATTTCAAGTATAAACATAAATTAAATTAAAATACACTAAATAATTATATATAAAATATTTTGTTTATGTTTTAAATGATATTTTGTTTGTATTCCGTGTAAAAATCTCTAAGACTCACTTAATTTCAATGAAAAAAACAAATCGCCGTTGAGTGTTTTTTTTTCTCGAGTTATTATGAAATTCATTAATGCAAACGGCATATTATTTCACACTCTAACTTATTTACATATTAAAATATGGTTGGAAGAAACGAAGAACATGTTTTTAGTTTTATCACCGCTATTTACTGTGTGTTCTAAACTCAACAAAACGGTATTCAGTTTAGTCGATAATTTCGTAACAACCGGACTTGTCTCCATTCATACAAAAGCTCCACCATTTGGAGAATTCACAGATTAGCAGAATTCTGTCAGTAGTTTGTAAAATATAGTTTAATCTAAGAGGTAAACATTAAATTTGGCTCACAATAAATGGATCAGTCTTAATATTTATGCGTCATTAAAATTCAGGGTAGTTTTGATTATTCGCGAGGTGGATTTATTTTAGTTATGATATAAAGATTTTACTTGTAATTTTACTTGCAAAAATATTTTACTTGTAATATTCGCTTAAGTTATGTTTAGATGTCGTACATCTAAATCTGCAACTTCTGCAACATTTTTTTTTGAAACAAAACCACCGCTGAGAAGTTTGACGAGAATCAATAATATCAATGTGACAAATGACAGTCTCTTTGGTTTTCGCAGTAGGGTGTTTGTCATTACTGTCTTCATCTTGAAAGACATTATTTTCACTTTCAAACTTCTGAAGAATTTTTTTGCGATATTTTTCACAAACATAACATCGGTCATTATGTGGTTTCTTTTTTCTATAAATTAAGCACTTCAAACATCTCAACGAACGCAAATTACAGAAATTAAATTTTTATGATTATAATAAAATAACGTACAAATTACTAACGAATGACACAAATATGCGATTTTTTAAACTGTGATAAAAAATATTTTCCACATAATGCAAATTCCAAACATTAGTAATATAATGTAGTACAATACAAATAGAAAACAATGATACAAGATATGTAATTATGGTTTTAGGAATGGATTCTTTGCTGAAAAGAATGGTAGGATAGGGTAGCAGATGCCCTTTTCAAACAGAATTAATAAGACAATCGAAAGCATCTATATACATGGTCAAATTCGAACCCACAGATATTGGTTAGAGAATTGGTACGCTAATCACTCGGCCAACAGACTAGCCTTTCTTGACGTTCAAATCTAAATAAATAAAGTCAGGTCGACCGAATTTGGATGTGAAAATCCACATGTAGTCCACAGATAGCTTCCGCATTCATTATTATAAACGCTCTGATATGTCTACACCTCGACTACTGTGCTCCACGTTTTCGCCAGGTATTCTTGGATATTGGAAGGTAGTTTAAAAGGTCCAGATATGGATAACTAAGATCGTTTCGGTACTGTAGAATGTTCTGCATGAGACAGTTTTAAAATTTATGGGTTACAAAAATCACAGATAGACGGAAGAGGAGAGATAAACATATACAAGCTGCTAAAAAGTTTTTATAGAACAGAGGTATTGGAAACATTTGAGTATATGGCAGCTGGAGGAAAGAACAAGAAGTCATCATCGGAAGTTGAGTAAACTGCAACTAAAAAGTTGTCGTTTAGATTTTTTTTTGATAGAATGATGGTGAGTGAGTGTAATGGCTTCCTGAGATGGTTCTCAATATTTCTTTGATGAATCAGTTCAAGGAGTGCTATCAATAGTTGCTGTATGAATAATGGTTAGTTTTTGCCTAGTGTGGCGAGGATCAGAATAATGTTTGCGATGTCTCCCGCAATGAGTCTTTGGACTCCATTGTGATGATGTTACATTTTCTGTACCCACATTTTATTACTTCTAGATATATTTTTGACACATCTAATACTTTAGAGGTTTTATACCCTGCTATTTCCTTCCTTAGCGTTATTAACGAATTGAAAGATTTCGAGGGTCACATCATCGATTTCGTAAAGGGCAAGGGGTATTCATAAATTCATACAATCGTTTCGATGTCATTATTTCTTTCACCTTGCAGAAAGAAATAAAGGGTTATCCGTAAAAGGACCGTCTTAAAGGGACGAAGCAAGATGCTTTTCATATTCCCCGTTATCTATAGAGGATAGGGTAGAGATAAGGTGTTATTGAGCTATATAAATATAACATAATAAAAAATATATATTAAATAAAGCTCTGATCATGGCAGGAGGGTAACTGCAATAGCCGAGCCTCAGTTAAAACTTCATTGGCTACAGCATTGCCATCCATTACCCTCAAGGGTATTGTTGAACATTGTTGAACACCGCATCTCACGGTCGATTCTCCAACTTGATAAAAAGTTCTTAAAAGAACTGGGAGATGGACTGAGTCCTTGACTCTTTATCCCGTCATCTCAATGGATGGGATGTTATTGAGCTAAAAGCTCTAGTCATGGCTAGTTAACGTCAATAGCCGAAGCTCAGTTAAAACTTCATTGGCTACTGCATTGCCATTCGTTACCCTGGAAGTCCTAAAAAGGATTCTTTCACCTTGATAGAAAAAAGTTCTTATCCTTATAAGGATAAGATAAAAAAGTTATTTTTTTAAAGCTACTTTATAAAACTTTTATGAAAGAAATATAAAGGAATATTAAGATACTCTCATAAAAATCCATATTATAAAAATTTGTGAATTTTTAATATTAAATTATTAATATATTTTAGTTTGTAAATATTATTTTATTCAGATTTTAAAATAAAAGTTGGAAACAGATGATAAGTTTGCATTTTCAGTGCTAATAGTTCTGAATAACAACGAAATACCCAACAATCTATTATTAAAACATGAAGACGCACGCGTGCGCATTTGCGAACAGAAGTGGTCTTTTAATATACACTTTAATCCGTCAGTTCTGACATCTTTAAGTTTAGTGTTCCAGCGCTCAATTTCTTATTTGTATTTCCCTGTTGTTGCTAGTAACGAAAAACTTTACGAACTTCTGTCTTGTATATAACCGAGCGAGTTGAACTTCACAATGTAGCCATAACCTTCCAACTAAGTTAGTCTTTTTTTTCCTCTTTTCTAATTCATAAAGAGAGAAGCCTCAAGATAAAATAATAAATGAAATCTTACAAATGTTTCTCAATAGATGAAATGAAGTGCCAACGTTTTATTCTTCAAGTTACCATCATATCTTCTTTTCATCTGTACATGATCTGTGCTGTTCCCTTCAGGCAAACAAGTCATAAAGCTTGAACCCAACGAGACTTCAATCGTTTTCGGTCAACTCTTTTTTTTTTTTTTGCAAAAGTTTCACTCGAGGCACTTCTCAAGTCTTCTTTTTTTCCGCTCTTACTAGTTTTCTTTATATTCCATACAGAGTTTATCGTTCAAATTTTTCTTTCAACGTAGTTTCGTGTTCGATCCTATTTTTTTGCTTTATTTGGAAAAGAAATTGCCAAGAAATTCCCAAGTGCATAGATCCACTATTTTCTAATTAAGACTTGTAATGAATATTTAGTTCTCATTAATAAATAATTCCAGAATATTTTAGTTTGTATTCAAAGTGTTGGTGTGCTTGCATGTGTTTTAATTCAAGGCCATGGCACTCTTTCAATTACAAATATAAAAATGCGCATTCAGCATTTTTATATCTGTAATTGAAATTTAAGGCCAAAAGAACAGGAAAAAACAATAAAGTACGTTATTGTACATTGAAGTTTGAACTTAATTGGTTGATGGACTGAGTCCTTGACTCTTCATCCCTTCATCTGGATTTTAGATTGTGGGTGATGAGATTATTGTGGGTAATTTACCCGCTCATTGTGAGCATTGAGGCTGTATCAGCTTTCTCTTGCGATGGAGGATTTTTGATTTTTATGTTTGAAACGATTTGAGGGTTTGTAGTCCGCTGCCTGTCGAATTAGCTGATTTGGCTGATTATCTGTGATTGCGAAGAATTTCTCTGCAGTGCCTATCATGTAGGTATTGATGTCTGGAAGATTGGTTTCTTGGTGTAACTGGATGCTTCTGATGAACCACGGGGCATTAAATGCCATTCTTAGGCATTTAGTCTGGATTATCTGTAATCTGTTGATGTTGCTTTTAGCTGTGTGACCCTAGGTTGGAGAGGGGTAAGTTAGTTGTTGTCTGTTCACTGATTTGTAGAGGATAATTTTGTTGCTTATACTTAGGAAGCTGTTCCTATTCAAAAGTGGATATAGCTGTGCTATGGTCTGACTTGCTTTAGTAGCGACACTATCTATGTGTGTCTTGAAATTTAGGCGTTTATCAAGGTGAACTCCCAGATATTTGGTAGAATTGTACCAAGAGATGATTTTATCAAACATCTGTATGCTCATATTCGGTTCTGCTTTACGTCTGGTGAAAAGTACTGCAGAGCGTTTTCCTTGGTTGATTGCGATACGCCACTTGGTGTACCAATCCTCCAGTTCCTTGACTGCTCTCTGCAGTTTGATTTTGGCCAGATGTGGACGGAGGGAGCTGGCTATAATGATTGTGTCATCGGCATATAGAGCGGTGATAGATGGAGGCAATTTGGGGAGATCTGCCATATATATGGAGAAGAGTAGGGGAGATGCAGAGAACCTTGAGGGACTCCATCCGTGATTCTCCTCTCTGTGGATCTGATCCTACCGAGTTTTATTTTACATTTTCTGTTATATAGGTAGGATTTGATGAGTATAATTAGTGGTAATGGAATTCCAACTTGGTGTAGCTTAAAAATTAGAGTATGAACACTCTATCAAATGCCTGAGTGATGTTCAGGAAGACTGCCCAGAGTGTTGGTGCCATTGGGTGATATATTCGTCGACTGTTTAAATTTGTAGCGTTGTGGAGTGATATTTCCTAAAGCCGAATTGCTCGTCTTGAATGACATGGTGAATATCTGCTGCCTCTTTAACCCGTGTGCGTATAGCCCGTTCGGCTATCTTACCTACGCATGATACAAGGCTGATCGGTCCGTAATTTTCAGGAAACTGTGTATTTTTTCCAGGTTTTGGAATTAGGAAAACGTCAGCAAGTTTCCATCACTCCGGGAAATAATTCAGCCGAAGGATGGCATTAATGATGGCTACCAGATGCATAATCCTTTGCGGGGAAGCAGCATGAGCGCCTTGTTTGTTATTCCATCTTGAACCGGAGCCTTTTTGTTATTTAGTTTTCTTATGATCTCATATATTTCTGTTGGTGACAGGGATTTATTTTTGGATTGAAATGAAGCGTTTTGACTTATTTTACGCACTTGGATGTGAATTTTTCTTATGAAGTTTATATCTGTATTGATATAATTGGGGCTGCATTGATTTTTCTAAGTTGTCTGCAAATGCTTCTACTTTTACCTCATCGCTGTAGGCAACACCATATTCACCTTGCATTGAAGGAAGTGTAAAACGCTTCGAAGGAAGTGATCTCATCATTCTCCATATTGACTGATCCTCTGTGTTTAATTGGTGAATTTTTTTATTCCAGAGTTGGTTATGGTAATCCTTTAGGGCATACCGAATCTGGTTTGCTGCTCTACTAACTGCTTGTTTATCCGCTGGATTCATTGTCCTCTGATATTGACTTCTTAATCTGGTTTTTTCTCTTGGATAAGACGTTTTATATCCTCTGGGAGTTTATTTGGTGGTGTACATTTGGTTATATTTGTTACTTGTGTTATCGCTGTCATTAGTTGTTTTTCAAGAGTTTTTCACTGCTTTTTCTATATCTTCGGTGGATGTTATATGCGGTATTAAGCCAAGGTTTTCCTGGAAGGCTGAGAGAAGTTGTTTCCAGTTTATAAATGTGGTGGTGTTTCCCGTTAAATCTTGTATGGTGCCTAGTTGTAATATGATGGAGTTATGATCAGAACTCAAGTCGTTGACTGCTTGTATTTGATAGCTGTGCGCTATGTTTTTTAATATATCTATATCTATAGAGTACATCAGGACGTCCGGTTCCTCCGTAGTGTGTGGGTTCATTGGGTCCTTTCACTGTTATATTTCGTGAAGTGGTATAAGGGTTGAGTATTCGTCCGTTAATGTTTGCGTTTCTGCTATTCCAGACTGAATGTTTGGCATTAAAATCTTCGGCTATGATCACTGCTCTGCCTGAATTTAGTATCACATCTAAGTCAGATTCAAGGAGTTTTTTTTTATTTTGGGGGTTGTAGGCTGCATATATCGTATTGCTGCTTGTGTTTTCCATATGTATTTCTATTCCTGTAGTTTCCATGTGTTCTGTTTAGAGTTCGGCTATTGAATTATGCTTTATGTTTCTTTTCACAAAGATGGCGGTGCCTCCACCTCTGGCATAGGATCTGTCTGTACGGTAATGCTGTAACTGTTAATTCTGATCTTATCACTTGGACGAAGATGCGACTCATTTATGAGGATGATGTCTGCTTGGGTTTCTGCTGCAAAATCCTGCAGCTCCTGTAATGTTTGATAGACCGTTTACATTTCAGCTAACAATCTGTAGTGATTTTGGCTTTCTTTTGGCCTTATTCATTAAGGATTTCAACAAAGAGTGACTGTGTGTGTGCCTTAAGATGATATCCTTGGTTTCTTGAGTTGGGTTGGTTTGTCGGAGTTCAGCAAGCATTTCACATTTCACCTAAGTGGCTTGTTATGTTCAGTAGGATAGGTTTGTTGGTTTGCTGTGATTGATTTGGTTTTGGGTATTTTTATAAGGTTGAATTTGTAATTTCAGCATACGATCTTCCATCCGTTGTGCAGACTGTGGATTGATGGAAGGACACGCGTTCTTGTATGTTTTTACTGGTTTTGAGTTGTGTCTTTTGGTTTTGGGGAAATGCTATGCAGCCCCTATACTTTGCAGGGTGTGGGTCTCCGCAATTTGCACACTTTGCTGGATGTGTGCGTGGTTTTTGACATTCATTTGTTGCGTGTTTGCCACCACATCTCACGCAACGAAATTCAGCCTTGCAGCATCGTTGTGCGTGTCCAAAGTTTTGACATCTAAGACTTTGCGTTGTAGTTGATTTATGTTTTAATGATTCAACTTTTATGACTAGATCAAAGATGGTCTGGAGATTGTGTATATATGTTTTTGGTCTTTACTTATTTCCACTAGAATTAGGGGATAGGGTGGTTTATCAGCTCTTCGCATTCAACTGACTTTAATTGGGTATATCACTTAAATTGGAGGTCTGCTGTGACTTCTATCTGTATTGTTTCACTTACTCCTCTTAATACCACTTTTAGATTCTTCTCACTGTTGAGCGCAAATGTGTGGTATGGCAGGTCTTTGTTGTTGTATAGGAAGTTGGTTATTTTTCTGTAGTCTGACGACGTTTTCGGCTGTATACGTATCCCTTCTTGTGTGTTTGTAGCATTCGTGAAGGTGATATCTGAAGATTTCAGTGCGGATGCAACGGACGCCCAGTGCTCCTTGGCCCTTAGGATGACTGGGGGGTCCCCTTTCTTCAGGTTCACTATCTGGTTCTATCTTCGCTTTTTTGGGTGTATCTGCAGTCGAGGAGATTTTCTTTTCTTTTTGACTATTTGGAATTCTGTGTTGGGTACAAAAACTGCTGGGTGCTATCTAGGGACGAAGCATCCTCTCGATTTATGGAGTGTCCTAATTCCGGTTGAGTTAGCATACTTCCGTCATTTAAATCATCCATTCTGTCTTCTGTGACTGCTGTAGGCAGGTATGTATCGAACAGGTTTACTTTCCCTGGCCAGTTGTCGCTCAATAGTTTTCCTAATCTTAGAAATTCTTCGTATACCTCTTCGAATTCGAATATGGTTTCATTTAGAAGTTTTGTCATGTAGGTAAAAAATTTTAGAATAAAGTTATAAGTGGGTCCTAGAACCCAATATAAATATCCCGTTGATCAAATCGATCTACTGGCATAGGAAGCAAAAATTTGTATTTAAAGTTTTTGAATAATAGTACTTATCAAAAAAAAACTTTTTAATGGAGAGATCTAAACTAAAATTAATTCCAGAATTATAATTCCTACAAAGGCATTTTGTACTCCACAATATTAATACACCAACATCAAAAATCAATCCACTACCAGAATTACAAGAAACAGATCGAGTGGTGTTTTTATATATGCCAATAAAAAAATGTTTTTTTTTAGGTAATATTCAAATTAAACCAAAGTAAGAGCAGAATGATCCATCAAAATTTCCCATTATTGTAGTTCTTAAAAGAACTGGGCGATGGACTGAGTCCTTGACTCTTTATCCCGTCATCTGAATGAAGTAAATCTGTGTGGATGGGATGTTATTGAGCTAAAAAGCTCTAGTCATGGCTGGGTAACGGCAATAGCCGAGCCTCAGTTAAAACTTCATTAGCTACAGCATTGCCATTTGTTACCCTGGAAGTCATAAAAAGGACTATTCGGTCCTTATCTAAGAACCTCTGATTTATCCCCCGTTATTGTATCCTTATATCCTTATAAGGACTGGCTTAAAGGGGCGAAGCAAGAATGCTTTTCATATTCCCCGTTATCTGTAGAGGACAGTGTAGGGATAAGGTGTTATTGAGCTATTAATTAAAGCTCTGATCATGGCAGGAGGGTAACAGCAATAGCCGAGCCTCAGTTAGAACTTCATTGGCTACAGCATTGCTATCCATTACCCTCCAAGGATATTGGATTCCTCTCCCCCGTTATTGTAATTGTTCATAATATTCTTATTTTCATTTTACGCAAAAAAAAAAAAAAAAAAAAAAAAAAAAATTAAAAGGTGTTTTAGAATATTCTCAAAAAGCTATGAATTATTTTAATATTTAATAAATTTAAGGTTTTATAATATTACATGTATTTATATATTTAATTTTTTATAGATAAAATAAAATTTAATGCAATAATAATTAATGAACAACTAAATGGAATAAGTTATTGTGTAATAGTATTGCACGGTATTTCAATTCCTGAAATGCAATAAAGCACAGAATTCAAATATGATTTTTAAGAGCATATGTATGGTGACGATAATAACAAAATGAAATTACGCTTCAATCATAGCATAAAAGAAAGAAAAGCCACCATTTAAAACGTGATTTTGAGTTAACGTTCATTTCTAGGTCAGAAAACAAACAGATAAGACAGCTGAATATCTAGATAAAATCTTTGCTTGCTTTTTTTTTTTTACATCTTTCTCACCGATACTCTTCCTATACCAGGAAGCAGTGAGAAGAAAAATAAGAGTTTAAGTTGAGAGAAAAGAATGCAGAGATGTAAGTCTGAATAACGCCTTTGTTTATGAAGCTATTACTTACGTTTAGAAACACATTATCGGATTGGTTGATTTTTCGGTAGACTGTTAACATTTTATTATCGACATTTAATTTCCGGTATTAAGACCGCATGTTTATAAACAGGTTATTAAAATAAACAATATAATCCGATAACTTTCGTAAGTCGTCGGACTTACGAAAGGACTACCGGAATTGTACGAAAAAAAATTAATTACATAGAAGACTTTAGCAGAACTTCAAAACTAGTAAACATGTAAACAATGTAACCCAGAAAAAAAAATTGTAATTGCATTACCTAATATGTCGGCGTTGAGACAACGCTAGTTGTAGTCACGTTCTATGAACATGCATGCTATACAGTTCCGAGGTTCTGAGATATTTGAAGGCATATCAAATTTGCTGTAGGATTAAGTCTTGATTTTTGCTACATTGTATGGGAATCCACAGCATCTGCGAAACTTCCTTGAATTTTCTTGTAAAGCAATTATGATCAATATCAGGCATTTTTTGTTTCTTAACAAACTATTTATTGGTTTGTATTTGTTGTGTGGAAGGCTAATCCTGATTTGTGCTTTCTTTAAGTCATCAGGATCCTGATCATGAAGTAACGTTGCAACTTTGTTCGTAAAATTCTTGATGTAATATGATGTGTTTGCATTTTTGAAATCCTGTTTATTTGAAGGGGCTGTCTTAGGCATATCAAGAATTGTGTTAATCGTCTTCGATTCGTATCCATTGATGGAAAGAGTATGTCTCAGATAACGCAGTTCTTCATTCCTTTTGTCTGATGTGCTGTAAATGTGGCTGGGTCTGTCCCGTAATATTTAATCATGCCTATCTTTTATAATGGATGGTGTTGTGAAACAGCATGTAAGAATCTTCTATTTTTGATTTTCTTGCATGACCCTGGAGATGTGAGTTAATTATCTGTGATCTTCCAGGTCAAGTGTGAATTCTATGTTTGGGTTCAAGCTTTTAGGTAATATTCAAATTTAGTTAGTCGTACGTTGTTCCCTACCAAACAGCGAAAATGTCGTGAATAAAACACAACCAAATTTTAGACGGTTTTTGATCATTTTCAATAGCGTTCTTTTCCAAATTCGCCATAAAAAAATTTACCACCTGTTGGTTCCCCCAAGTTTATCCTGAAATGCGAAGAAAGTGTTTTCTATGCAACATTTGAATAGCCTAACTGTGTCTGGCTGAAAAAGTTTTGAAGACGATCCATCGTGTCATCCCTAGTTACATTGGTGAACAGAATGAAAACATCTAAACCAGGGACGATGTCTGAAGGTTATATACTTAAATTCTTTACCATTTCAATAAAATCTAAATTATTCTTCACACATGATTCTATGTTTCCCATGTGTGAAGCTATTAGGCTTGGCAGATCTTTCACTAAATTTGAGGTCGGGCAATCTCTTTTGTCGACAACAGGACGTAACGGAATATTCTGTTTCTGGATTTTTTGGTGCTACATCAATTCTTGGAGGGTAAAAGGATATTCGATATTACATTTTGTTTCAATTCTTCCGGCCAATTCAGTAACGTTTTCATTGTCATTTTTCATTTCATTATGCGGGTGCCTGAAATGTGAGCCTTAGACTTGGATCCTAGTCTAAGACTACGTAGTTACTGGAATCGTCTAGTACATTGTTCATTTTTCTTATGTATTCACCTGCGTTCATTGTCACTATTGCATTTTCTTCCCTTTATTCACTTCGACTATCAGTATGTTTTGTTGCGTTGTAATTCTTTGAGAGTTTAATTCTGATTTGAGATATATTTAAGTGGTATTTGCTGTGTAGGCAAGACGAGATAGTCGGGAGAAATACGCGTGTCTGAATATGTAAAATACGTTGAGAAAAAAAAAACGAAAGCACAGATCAGGATTAGTCTTCCATACAACTCATTCACGCCATCAAATAATTTGATAAGAAACAGAAATGTATATTGATCATATGTGTTTAGTAAGAAAATGTAAAGAAGCCTCAGAATGTTCTGTATCCTCTCACAATGTAACTAAAACCAAGGTTTAATCCTACACTAAATTTCATTCGTCAACATTCTAACAACAACAACAGAACTAGCATATGACACGCGTTATGCCACATAACGTGACAGTAACAAATAGCATTGTTAGTATACGCTTGTATATCAATTAATACAACTTTTTTGTAACTTTGTTATTATGTACTATTGTTGAAGTGCTGATAATATCCGCTGTGTAATTAATTTTTTTCCACTCTTTTTCTACAAGTTTTCTACATCTGATGATGCAAGTAGGACGACTTACTACAGCTTGCCGGGTTATATTGTTTATTTTAATAAACCTGCATTATGTTTAGAAACAGGCTGTCTCAATACCGGAAGTTAAATATTTGTTAAACCATAGAAACATACATATTCATGTTCAGCATTGAATCTCTTCAACATATACAATCCGGAAGAATTGAAACAAAATGTAATATCGAATATCCTTTTATCCTCCAAGAATTGATGTAGCACCAAAAATTACACAAACAAAAAATCCACAAACAGAATATTCCATTACGTCCTGTTGTCGACAAAAGACATTGCCCAATTGACAATTGACAATTGACATTTATTCTTTAAGGGTGAAGCAAAATGCTTTTCATATTCCCCGCTATCTGTCGTGGTTACAGTGAGGGTAAAATTTACGAGCAGTTTGCTCGCCCTGAATGGGCATGGAGATTATGTATCGCTATAGGAGGCTAATATAGTTTTTGGTCTTCTATATTTAAATATGTCCGTTGGCTCGTATGCTGCAGCTTGTTGAACCAAATCGTTGGGATGTGTGGACGTCTTTAGAAAAAACTTGGAAGCTAAGGATTGTAGATAAGAGAGAATATAGGGAATATTTGTGTCTCTGTGGAGTTGGCTGTTTCTAACATACCACGGGGCGTTCAAAATCATTCTCAAGCACTTGTTCTGCACTCTCTGTATCTTAATAATGTTAGTATTAGAGGTGTGGCTCCAAGCTGGAGAGGCATAGGTGATTATAGGACGAATCGTCATCTGGTATAGCTGCAATTTGATTCTGTTGCTGAGTTTGCTATTTCTATTAATTAGCGGGTAGATCTGAGCTATGGCTTTAGATGCTTTTGCACATGCAGACTTGATATGTTGGTTGAAAGATAGCTTTTTGTCGAGAACCACACCCAGGTAATTTGTTTCTTTCTGCCAGGGAATTTTAGTATTGAATAGTAATACATCTCCTGCAGGAGACATTGTCCTTTTTGAGAAGAGAACCGCTGAGCTTTTCAGGGGGTTGACTTCTAATCTCCACTTGGAGAACCAACCTCCAGCTTTAGAAGATTTTCTTGAAGCTTTCTGGTAACGAAGTGGGGTCTGAGAGATCTGGTTAGTATTGCCGTATCGTCCGCATACAGTGCTAAAATGGAAGTCATCGGATTGTGTGGGATGTCTGTATACAGAAAACAGCAATGGAGCCAGTAGAGATCCCTGCGGCACTCCAGCAAAGATATGGCGCTGGGACGATGTAGAACCGTTAATTTTAACTTGCTTTGATCTATTCTGAAGATATGAACGGATTAGATGAAGACATTGCCCAACCTCAAATTTCTTTTCTGATATAATATTAAAAGAAAAATTATATTAAAAAAATAAAACAATACAAATATATATTATATTTAAACTAGTAATTTTCTTTTAATTAAAGAATTTTTAAAAAAATTGAGATGATTTTTATAAATTACAATAAATTTTATTTAAAATGTCTTGATTAACAAACTATTATCTAAATAGTATCTAAAAGACATCTAGAATTAACTTTCTCAAGTTTAATTCTGTATCGAAAGAACATTTTATTCATTTCATCTCAACAGCACATGAAATATACGATTAACAGATGAATAAAATACAAATTTAAGATTTTTTTTTTGTTTCAAATTCGAGACTGAATTATTCGTTTGTAATCAACCAAAATTATGAAAAATATATGGAAATGTCAAAGTTGCTTCATAGATTTAATTCTATTGAAAAAATAACTATCGTATATTGCAATAAATGTATTATTCTAAACTTTTCTATTTTTCCTGAAAGAATTCTCCTCCTAATGAGAAATAAATGAGCAGATTTATGTTAATCTGATCCTAAGGATAGCAAATCTTATGCGTTTCTAAAAGCCCACTTTATCTCTCGTAACATTATCTAAAATAAGCTATCCCAGAAGGTAATTATATATGTTTTTCGTTATGATACTCATGTTATAATTAAATATGCAAATTCCAGTAATCTTTCTAATTAAGACTGTTGTGAAGTGTAATTCTTTTTAACTTTAGGGCACACAATTTGAAACTCTTTTCAAATGATTTGTTGAATCATAATAAAAATTCTTGTATTAAGGTTCGTTTAGTAGTTCTGTTCTGTCTGGAGCAATTCCAGTCTTACTGCTCCATTCCTCGCATTTTTAAATTTATTATAAATAATAAATTCTGTAACGCCTTTAATTCCCAAAGGCATTAGCCGGATTTACTTTGTTCCTAACCGTTTTTTGAAGATCGCTAGGCAGTTGTTGTCGACCTTTCAACCGTCAGTGATAGTTGACCTCAATGGTATCGATGAATCAAGACTTTCAGGAGAGAAAGAAAAAATATCATAACGTGAAAAAAATTGATTTCAATTGCATGTTTAAAGACTAAATCTTTCTCCCATTCAGATGGAAGAAACGCATACATAACTGTAGTTAAAAACTCGTCAATTTTAAGCAAAAGTGTCGTGCACTGAGTTCATGGAGATGCCTCAGTAAAATAACACGTTGTCCGTAATAATCTATTCATAGATCGATTATTTATAGGCTATGACAGATAAACAAACGGAACTATATCTCTGGAGAGTTTTTCTTTTGTTTTCTTTAAAAAACAGGCAAATTATTAAAAAAAAAAAAAAGAAACAAATGGTTGTCTGATCATATAAGATGAACGAGCGTTTAGAAATAAACCAAACTCCAAAACGTTATTCATCATAGGCTGTTATATTAGTGCTGGGAGGCTCCAAAATGAAAAACAAATTGTTTAAGGCAGGGTCTTCAACCTTTCAGATAGTGCGGGCAGCACTAAAAATTCCAATGAAGCCCACGGGCCACTAAGCTATACTGCGGTATTTAGAATTGTAAGATGCTTTCCAAATTCACAAGGAACGCTATGCATTTGATACTTTACATAAAATCCTATAAAAATAAACAAACTTAGCTTTGAGAACGTAGGTAGGAGTCAGGTTCACGATAAGTAAATACAATCAATACTTGAAAAAAATATAATTTAATGAAGAAAACATTCATTTTTTACAATGTCAATGGGAAACTTGGCAATGCTTTTCCTTGACCAGCTTGTCGATGTTGGCATCAATGTTTGAAGTCGCTATGCGCAGAGTATTCTCGAGATGCTGGTCCGTAATCTGAGTTCTTGTCTTGGAGTTCACATTCTGGAGAAGAACTGCTCACATAATATGTGCTTCCTAACAAAGCGCACGTCTTCAAAGCATGCGGCGAAGATTAGGGAATGCGTCCTCAGAAATGTAGTCTTTGTAAAATATAAGCAAGGGCACATTGAATAATTCTTCTCTCAAAGAAGAGTTGTTTTGAAGTTCAAGCAGCTCCATTTGTACTGATCCTGGCATTTCGGCAGCATTGACACTGAATGGCCTTGAAAAAAATAATTCTAAAGAAGGATGTTAGTTATGAAAGCCACTAAATCTCTCTTCGAACTCACTTCGCAACACGGCTAATTTTGTAACGTATTCATTAAGAGACGAACAGTTGGACTCAGCGAGAAGCTGAAAATGACTTAAGTCTTTTTTTGCGAGTTATGCTTCCCAAAGTTTGAGCTTGGCCACAAAAGTTTTGATGAGATCAAACAGAGTGTGTGCACCAGTTGATCTTTGGATTGTCGCCGCGTATTTAGGTCATTCATATGCAACGAGATGTTTGTCACAAAGGCAAAGTCTGTCATCCACTTCGGATCGTTGAATTCCGCATTCAGCTTCCTCTTGTTTTGCATGAACTGCTGTATTTCGCTCCTTAAGTCAAAGACTCTCTTAAGAACCTTCCCTCTGCTCAACCAACGCACATCACTATAATAAACCACATCGCCGTGATCCGCTTCGCACTCTTGAGTCAAAAACTCTTGGAATAGACGATGATTCAATCCTATTGCCCGAATAATGTGGACGACAGTCACAATAACTTTCATGACTTCTCAAATCCAATAGTTTTCGCGCACAACCTCTCCTGGTGAATGAAACTGTGGACAAAATCTTTTCTTTCTAGTTCCGGTTCTTTCCGTAGAAGCACAACAAACCCTTCGTTCTTTTCCACCATAGCAGGGGCGCCATCAGTTACCACACCCTCGAGGTTGGTTAAGCTGAGGTCGAAACGCTGGAGCGTTTTCTTGGCGGCTTCAAGAATATCAGTGCCTTTCGTCGTTCCCTTATAGGTACGAGCGCTAGCAGTTCTTCTGTCACATTGAATTGTTGATCAATGCCACGGACAAAGATAGCCAGTTGTGCTGTATCCTTCACATCTGTGCTCTCATCTAAAGCAACTGAATATTACTTAAATTCGGACGACCGTTTTTTCTTAAGTTCCTTCAATGTCATTGGCAAGTTCGTCGACACGTCGTGCTACAGTTACTCCAGACAAATTCGATTTTTTAAACACTTCCTTATTATTTGGGCACAAAATTTCCCCAGTGAGCGATGAGACACTCTTTCACAACTCGCCGTCGTCCAAGAAGGCTTTTAATTTTTTTAGCATCTTTTTCAGCTATTACATACCTTACTTTGACTGATGCTTCGCTCTCTTCCCTCTACCTTTTAAAAGTACCCTGCTGGCATTTTAAATCAATTTGGAGACGGTTCACTTTGTCCATAGGAAGCTGCCCTTGAAGGTTATCGAAATTGGACGCATGCTTTTTCTCATAGTGTCGATTTATATTGTATTCTTTTGATAATGACACCGACTCAAGACAAATTAAACACACCAATTTATCGTCGATCGGCACAAAAAAAGTACAAATTGGTCCACTTTTCGTTAAAAACCCGACAAGAATCACTTGATTTACGCTTTTTACTCGTATACGCCATAGTAATGGAAGGTGAACCCAAAAAATGATCCAAAATGGCCGTGTAATGGTTATTATCCACTGAATATGTCTCACACTAATGATAAAAGTCTGGCTATATAAAACTACAATAGGCTATGGCTGACACGACGAACTTGCGTGCCCTTATACACGAATATCACATTCACGACTGACTGACGGCGGATGAGATCCTCTTGTATTTATATGAAAATAACGAAGTATCGAAAACCTTCGAGATGTATCTGGAAGGCACTAGACAGCGCACTCGAACGAACTACTGCTTTAGCCATCTACTTGTACTATTATTACCGCTTAAGTATTAGTACTAATACTTAAGCGGTACTTAAGTATTAGTACTAATACTTAAGTACCGCTTGGCGCTGGTAGATGGCTAAAGAAGCATGTCTATTTAACATTTATTTTTATAGGATTTTATGTAAAGTATCAAATGCACAGCGTTCCTTGTGAATCTAGAAAGCATCTTCAAATTCTAAATACCGCAGTATAGCTTAATGGCCCGCGGGCTTCATTGAAATTATTCTTTATTTAATCGCGTTTTAATGTTAAGTAGTTATTTTTTCAAACTGGCAGGCGGGCCACAGGTGGTCCGCAGGCCATACGTTGAAGACCCTGGTTTTTTAAGGGGTCTTCAACCTGTATAAAGACTTTTCAACTAAAGGTGATTTAGTTAGTTTTATAGAGATGAAGAAACGTTTTTTTTTTTCTTTCGCGGATTTATCTTTATCTCACAAAAGGCAAAATGGCCAGAAGAACGTAAATGGCGAAGAAAAAAAGTAAAGAAAGAAGTGAGAACTCTTCATTCTTACTTCTCGAAGTATTTTCAGACTGAGAGAATGAGTTAAAAAAAGTTATGATGGCAAATAATTCAATGCGTATGGTGTGTAGAAGGAATGGTTTTGAGTTTTTTGTGGATGTGTAGAGGAGGTTTGGTGGAATGGAGTAATGTAAGATGGACAACCTGCACTTGAATGCGTTTGACATTCGCAGTCTAGAGAAATTTTAATACGGAGAATTAGGGACATTACATCATTATGTGTGGAATGGAAATGGTGATTATTTATGCATAAAATACTTCTAAGTTATGCATCTGTGTTAATGATGCGAATGTCATAATCGTTGAAGTGATTATGAAGAAAGGATGAGGGTGTACTAGTCCAGTTAGGAATTATTATGTGTCAAAATATCTGCATAAATAAGGTGTTAGAGACAAATAAGAGATCTGCAAGTTTGCCCAACTGGGTCATACAGAGGCGACTATACAAAAAGCTTTGAGGTAACTTATTACGGCTTTTCATAAATGTCAGGAGTCTCAAGAAAAAAAGGAACAGAGTTTGTTATCTAGATAAATATGCTGAGGTTGCGAATCGTAAACATTAGCGAGACCTGGCTCTCAAAGGTAGATTACTAACTGGAAACGAGTATAAAAGATACAATAATTTTAGGAAGGACAGACAATATAGGAGAAGAGGAAGCGTGTTGCTAATAATATCATATGCTTTGAGTTAGGACAGAAAGTTATAGTTGCAATATCAGTATCAGTTTTCCAAGTAACAATGAGTTGGAAGCTGTGTAGTGAGATAGCTAACAAGATTAAATACTCAGTGAAGATAAAATGCATCACCTAATTAGCCTGAGCGGTGTCAATCCAGTAGATTGACAATTAATTATTCGAACTTCTTTTGGGTAGCCGTGAAATCTTTTCAGATGAATGAAATCGAATTATTGAACTGTTTTACGATAGATTCCTCAAACAACATGTTTGAGAGAAGGAAATCGAGGTCAAAGAGTGTTAGATTTGATTGCCGAGTCTTTTTTGACAGTGATAATACTGTGCTGACCTTGGAAGTGGCTAAGTATACGAATGTTTCCTTATAAATGTTATTTGCTGAAATACAATCAGGAAATTATGATTAACTGATCAGAATGCTTGATTAAGCCACATTAGTATCAATTGCTGGATAGAAAAGATACTGGCAATAGATGGGAACGTTTAAAATTCATAATGATACAATATCAGAATGTATCCCTAAAGTTATCAAAATTGAGGTTGGAGTGAAATGGATGTGCATTCTTATTAGATAAGACATTCTCCAAGAAAAAAAAAAAACATCATGTGGAAGGAATACAGTGTGTATAAGGATGATGTCAGTTCTAAAAATTATAAAGTGCAGCCACGAAACGTTATATTATAGGGAAAGTTAAGTGAATATGAAAGAAACTGCTTTATAAGCTAAAGACCATGAACAAATTCTGTATTTATTCTGCAATAAAAACAAAGAATGAATGGAAATAATAACTCTGATGAATGAGGATGGAAAGCTATCAAACCTGTGTATAGGAAAACCCCTCTTAACACGATTATTTAATCCATCCATTAATTATCGCTTAACGCGATTTCTCTAAGCGAAATCGCGTTAAGCGAACAGAATAAACAACAGGAATAATTATAATTCATCCATCAATTAGCGTAAATTTGAAAAGAAATTACATTATAAGCTATACTAGAGGATAAAATCATCAAAGTTAAAAAACAATTACTTAAATGTCTAAACATTTGACTGAGCTACTTTTTTTTACAAAAAACAAATTAAGTAAAGATGTTTGAATAATGGTAGACATTTTCTTCTTGTCATACAATTAACGCGATCGCTTTATCAAGATTTCGGCAGACTTCGAAGCTTTGTTCCATATCAGGATCAGCATCAAATAAAATTTCCTTAGCCTCTTCAATGTGATTGAAAAGTAACTCAAGTTCTATTGCAGTTAGCTTCTTAATCGTAACATTCTCTTCTTCTTCTTCTTCGCACTACTTATCGTCTTCATATGCACGCCCTTCTTCTAGTTGAAGAAGATCATGCTCGCTTAACTGTTCTGAATGGGAATCGAGCAAGTTTCTCACATCTTCATTATCCACTTCATTAAATCCAAGTTCTTTTCTAATTGTACTGATTTCTTCAATAATGTTAGATCTTGGATTTTTCCCCAGATAAACTAACATAGGTTTGCGTTTAAAGTCGCCTTCTGCATTGCCTATTAATAAAAGCGTAAGACGATCTTTAAATTACAGTGGAACCTCGGTTGTCGAAAGCCTCTGTTCTCGAACAATTCGGTTCCCGAACATGAACAAAAAACGCCCCGGTTTCCGGGACAGAATTTCGGTTCTCGAACAGGCAAACCACGTGCTGAGCTGTAAGGCGGGAAAGCGTCAGTTAAGCGGCAGCCTTCGTTCAGTGCAGACACCTGCTTGAATTTGCAGTGAGTTTTCTTGATTTTTTTTTTTTTGTTTGTTTCATACATTATTATTAATTAAGCTACCATGGGGCCACAGAAGGATAGTGATAGTAGCAAAGCGAAAAGAAAAGTTGTTAGAACCACGATAGAGATGAAGAAAGAAATCATATCCAAACATGAAAATGGCGTTCGTGTCTCGGATCTTGCCGTTGATTTCGCCATGCAGTTCAGTATGGCGAAATCAACGATCTGTATAATACTCAAAAATAAAGAGGCGATCATTTTTTGTCTATATTTTATCTATTTATTGTGTTTCTTCTTTTTGTGTAAGATTTTATGCATTTTCATTATGTTTGAATACGATCTTATCCATGAAGTACTGTTGTAAAGGTTTAAATAAACAATCATCTGAGGTTCGGGAACGGACTAATCCATTTTACATTAATTCTTATGGGAAAATTGTTTTAGTTTTGGAACAATTCGGTTTCCGAACAGCCTTCGGGAACGAGTTAAGTTCGACAACCGAGGTTCCACTGTACTTTGTATCCTGGTTGAGTTGCTTCAGTTTTAGCTAGAAAGTGTTTGTCAGCATACACACATCCAAAACAAACCAGTTTCGTGGACGTTGAATATTTGTATCGTCATAATCACCCTCCTGAATTATCCTTTGCAATTCTTCAGGAAACTTGGCAGCAGAATCTTTATCAGCACTAGCAGATTCCCCAGTTATTCTTACGTTATGCAGTCCAGTTCGATTTTTAAAATGGTCAAAAGACGCAGTAAAGCTTTCACACTCTTCTTGAAATTTGGTTTCTTTCAATGGAATAAAAATATTGAGAGCTTTTGCCTGAATATTCCCTGTACTGAGAGGTATTCTTTTTTGGTTATAATCCTCAATCCAGAGTGAGAGAAGACGCTCGTTCTCGATCATTAAATGGCTTCTATTTCGGGTGATCTGCATGCTTAAAGAAGCAGTAGCAACTTTTATTTGTTCTTTGTAGTCTTTGCTCTTATTTCGTATAATCCAAAACTGTAGACGCACTGTATCCCAGGTCTCTCACAATCATTGTATTACTAGCGCCACTTTCATGTTTTTCATGTTTTTCGCAAGCCACCGCCCACAACAGTGCCACTGCCTACTGGTTGCTACATTGACAAGTGCCACTGTTCGCTGCAGATTAGCGACAAAAAAAATTCGCATAAACGTAAAATTTCGCATAACGTAAAAAAAATCGCGTTAACTCATTGATCATGGGCCTAAAGCGGGAAATAGTATCATTTCACTCAATCGCGCTAACTGATTATCGCGCATATCGAATTCGCGTTAATCGAGGTTTCCTTTATATGCAATATGGAACTCACTGCTCCCTCAACACTTTATGAAGAAACGTAGATGAATGAAAAGGATATACTACAACTGTTGCAAAAACTGAATAAGAATTCACCAATAGGATCGGATGGGATATCAGATATCACCACAGATGATGAAAGGGTGTTCAGCTGACTGGCTGTGCCTTTGAGTTATGTTAATAAAAGGTGCCTTGGCTGTATGATTTGAGGTTCTCACAGTGAAAGATTTCACAGGAGTGGAAATAATGGGAGATAATCCCATTTCACATGGATCGTGCAATTGATGGGTCTACTCTCGACCTATCAGTTTCTTTGGAGTGGTAGTGAAGATTTTGGAAAAGTTGGTAAGAGATAGCATACAGAAACGGGGTTACAGAGAATGTATTCTTTTCAGTAAACCTCATGAGTTTAATAAAAGCGATCATGCAAGGAACTTGCTCACATTTTATAACAATGCAACAGTTCAGTTAGGACAATGAGGAATGGCACCTGATATGCAACACGTGCACAGTGATTTGAATAGGCAGAATTGTGGGCAGTGAAATGATTATCAGTTCAGTGGCAATAAATGCTAAATTATATACACTTTGGTGTGATGAGATATCCAATTGGATATCATACTGGTGAGAGTTTGCTAGAAGAAACTCATCAGGACAGGAAACTTAGAGTTTTAATAAACAGAATGATGAAATTTCAGGTGCTAATAGCAATGCTGAAACGAACATTGGCATGTATGGATATGAAAGATTTTTCCCCTCTATATAAGGCTTAGATACTACTTTATCTGGACTATCATGCATTGATCTAGTCTCCTGTTTTGTGAGATAGAACAGGTGGAAGGGATAACGTTTACGATAATATCAGGAATTGCAAGAAATATAATATTGAAGAGAGAATCAGAATGCGTGGTCTGTACACACTAGCGGAAGAGAAGGTATTAGTGGAAATCGAGATTAAATGTAGTAGGGGGGTGAGATTTAGATTTTTCTTTCATATAGCGTTCGATGATTGGAATGGATTCCATTTGAAGGTGGTGATGAATTGAAGAACAACTATGACAATTGGTATGGGTGATATGTGGCTTTCCTCAATGAGTCCCTGACTCCGTGGAGATTTTTAGTTATAATAATATAATACAGGATGTCGTTGTCTTTATTATCATAACTAGCTTTTATTAATAAACGCCGTCGTTTCTGTCAATGCATACGTCCGTAATAAATGAACTATAAATTAGATACAGAAAAATTGCATATATTTTGCTATAACCGACTGAATGTCATTAATCACTTGTAATACGCATTTGACGGAGTTTCAGACGTTTATAAATCAACAAGTAAAACTAAAGTTGACATAAGTCTTTAAGCAAATACTCCAAGCGATTAGAATAGAAAGGATATTTAACATCCCAACAGTTTTTCCGGATCTTCATATTTGACCTTTGCAAAAAAGATAATAGTCAAGTATTCTGGCAGAATTTCATTACTTTTTTTTTCGCTTCGCTGTAATAATCCCTTTATCTATTTCTGTTCTATATAGATTTAATTTGTTGCAGACGTTTGTGGATATGTTGATTAAAGTATGCTACAGAAAGACTTTCCAAAATATTTCTTTGTAACTACTGGGATAGTTCTTGCAACGTAAATTAAATGTTTAAGGGTTTTAATTAAGCAGATATTTATTTATCGATAAAATAATGAATTAAAAAATTTGTTTTACTATTTCATTAATTCAAATAATCTTTAAATTTTAAAATATTACTGCTGGTTTTAAGTCTTTTTGCAAGTAGCTGAAAACACCTTTTTATCTTTTATATACCACAAAACTATTTGAAATAATGATTACAGTATAATGATTAGTGAGTGGGGGATCAATCGACCGTGAGATGCGGTGATTGATTCATTCATTCAATCCAATATCCTTGGAGGGTAATGGATGGCAATGCTGTAGCCAATGAAGTTCTAACTGAGGCTCGGCTATTGCTGTTATTCTCCTGCCATGATCAGAGCTTTAATTGCTCAATAACACCTTATCCATACACTGTCCTCTACAGATAACGGGGAAGATGAAAAGCATTCTTGCTTCGCCCCTTTAAGCCAGTCCTTATAAGGACTAAGTATAATGATTACAGTATTTCACATGGGATTAGAGGGAAAGGGATGTGATGAACAATCGACCGTGAGATGCGGTGATTGATTCATTCAATCCAATACCCTTGGAGGGTAATGGATGGCAATGCTGTAGTCAATGAAGTTCTAACTGAGGCTCGGCTATTGCTGTTACTCTCCTGCCATGATCAGAGCTTTAATTGCTCAATAACACCTTATCCCTACACTGTCCTCTACAGATAACGGGGAATATGAAAAGCATTCTTGCTTCGCCCCTTTAAGCCAGTCCTTATAAGGACTATAAGTATTTCACATGTTTGGTTCTATCTGGTTATAGAATCAACTGGATATTAATTTCATAAATTAAAAATATTTATTAAATTACAAATATTATTTATATGATGAAATATAATATAATATATATATATATATATATATATATATATATATATATATATATATATATATATATATATATATATATATATATATATATATATATATATATATATATATATATATATATGAAATATGAAATATAAGCAAATTTACTTTTTCGATTATGAATTATTTGAAATAATAGTTTAATAAAGAGTTTTTCTAAGATTAATTAAAGTATTATAACGTTATTAATCAAATTAAACTGTTTTAATGAATTTAAGTGCATTCATTAAAGAACAATAATTTAATAATTAATTAATCTTTTCGTGCGATTTATAATTTTCAACGCATTTTTATTATGGTGAATAAAAGCGATTTTCCATATTCTTTTATCTACTCATCACATGTTAATATTTAATATGTTGCTTTGATAACTGCATTAAGTAATTACAGAGAAAAGATTCGACATCTTGTATTGTTTCTCCTCTATGATAATGAAGATTTTTCAATGTTTACGAAAACGTGTAATCAATTTGTGTAATGATTCAACTTTCTCTTCCACCACACAAAGAAGTCATCCTTATCTCAAGATCTTATTCTTTCATGATGCTAGGGGGGTTTATTTTCCCCAATCAAATTTATTATAGAATGTTTGAAACTTTTATAAGTATAAAATCATTATCGGTCTTAGATTAATTCGCCCGGAGAGAAAAACCTGTGCCACCTAAAACTAATCTGTATGGTAGGGTTAACTAAAACGACGCAATTAAATGATATCGAGTGGCACACAAAACGAGAACTTTGTTTGAATTTTAATCCTCTTCTATCAAGGCATACAACTGGGAAGATTGTTGGACATTCAAAATATGAAAAATAGACATTGGAACAAAAGTTCCGACGTCTTTGCCGAGCGGGGATTCACTATCAATCGTCAGTTGACTTACGTGTATGACACTTTTCTTGAGATCGTTTCACCGAGAACAAATTCGAGTATACAAACTGTCTCAGTGGGAAAAAATAACGGACGTTCCACTTGAACCATATATCGGCTCAAAAGGCTTAAATCATCCAAGACTGGTACAGAGAAGATTACTGGATTTTCAACGTTTCACAAGAACAACTTTATTGGCCCGATCTCAACGTTTGGGTTATTCAATCTAATGTATCTTGCAGTATAGAATTTTATGAAAGCTTACAAGTCCACTTGCATCACTCGAAACACCTGTAAGAAAGATATGGGATGATCTCTCTCTCTCTCTCTCTCTCTCTCGCTGTAAAAATTATTAACTTCTTGAAGAGATAGAAACTGCTTGAATATTAGAACATACATTTAGAATAAAATATCTTTTGTTTTCCAAATTTATGAATTTATTTTCTTATAAGATTTTAAATTGATCTTGAATTCTGAAAAAATAAACCGATCTTTCACGTACCTTTGTAATAGCTCTTACGACAGCAGAATAATTTTACGAGTTCTGAATATTTACTAATATTTAAAACTGCAAATATTATTTTCCTTTCTATGGTTTTAATTCATTCTATTTCAGTTTTGAAATGAATGCTAAATGAAATCTTAACTCTAACTGGAAATTATCATCTCATTTTGTAAAAAAGCAAGGATAATTTTTTTTAAAAAAGAAGATAACTTTAAAATAATAAACGTCCTAAAGAAATATAATTTAAAAATGCGCGTTATATTTTTATTTATACGGTGGTAACTTAAAACACTTAAAAATATGAACAAGTTCACTGAAATTAAAGCGGAAACGACAAACTTCTGTGGATGGGGATTGATTCATTCAGTCCAATACCCTTGGAGGGTAATGGATGGCAATGCGGTAGCTAATGAAGTTCTAACTGAGGCTCGGCTATTGCTCTTACCCTCCTGCCATGATCAGAGCTTTAATAGCTTGATAACACCTTATCCCTACACTGTCCTCTACAGATAACGGGGAAGATGAAAAGCATTCTTGCTTTGCCCCTTTAAGCCAGTCCTTATAAGGACTATAAGGACTTCTGTGGATGGTTATCAATCATGATAACCATTCTCGGACAAATAAATGAAATTAGCATGTTCTTAATGACACACAAACAGTTTCAACTCATGTTGGATTTAAAATATAGAAATATATACGAACTGGAAATGTAGCGACAATTAAATATTTACGTCTGTAAATATTTAATAAATATTTACATGAAATATTTACGAGAAGAAACGCGGTTGTGAAGTTTCGTACAAATCTTTGTCTTGCCTGTAACTCAGGTCGAAAATGATTGGTTGTACTCTATCAGTCACGTGTACAATGAGAAGTCATCATAAGCCAATTTTAATTTTTTAGTCTGTGGAAGTTTGAATAGAACTCTGTGGGGTTAATGGGAAACCTATCAAAATGCAAAAATAGGTTTTGTATAAGTTGGCTTCTTCGTCCATATCTTTTTCACAGCAAATACATTTCATTTTGTATGTTTGTTCGGTCGTCTTTGTTTATATAATTTGATCAAGTTTAAAAATCTGAATTTCAGTTAGGTTTGTCTAGAAATTTCATTTTTGTTTTATTGTATAAAAGATAAATTATTCGCTAAAGTGGTATACGAAGCTGTAACAATGAATAAACCTCGTCACACTTTAAACGCAAGGTAGCCTTCATTGATATGGGCAAAAAGCTGCGGGTGTCTTGTATAACGTTGCATATTTTCTGTTCCAAGACTGTAAAAACCAACAAAACTATGAATGAAGAATGAAAAATCGTTGATTTGTTGTCGTGATTTAAAAGATTTAGTAGGAATATTTGTAGAAAAGGCAAATAGCAGATCTAATGAAAGTGAGTTAACTGAATTGAGTCGGTAATCAACCTAATTGTTCTCTTCTATATTGTCATGTGGTTTTAGGGAACTCTTAGGGAAACCACACCAAATCGGAGAACAAAGTTCAATACTTTGAACGATTTTTCGATTGGTATGTATATATATGTCAAAAGTGAAGTTGAATCTTAAGCAAAAGAGAAACTAACTTAATTTCTTGAATCTGAGGAAGTTATGTTTGTAATATTTATGGTAAAAAAAAAAAAGATTGTAGGTTAAATTTATGCCAAGAAGAGAAATGTTCGCGCATTGCAGAAAGTATGAATACAATAAAAAAATTCTTTTTTCAGAAAAACAAAACAGAATTAAGTTTAATGATGAATTGCATTTGTAATGTACTGGACAGTGTCTTTGATATATCGAAGGGAAAGAGTAAATAAAGGAACAGAATCCTACGGTATGTCATGTCAGCATTAGTTGCAAAGTTCGAGATAAAGATCCCTATACCATCACATGTAGTAGATGGATCTTTTTAATTAAAATTAAATGACGATTACTTCAGGACTATGTTTTTGCAAATATTTTCTTCTTTTTACAAACTATTTTTGACTACTCCCCCCATCCCATTCGTGTGTCATCTCCTATCCAGAGGTTGGCCACCATGATGTGACTCATAGTTGAGCACGGTCGTAACGACACACATGTGGTGAGGACGTTATCTTCCCCAAATATTGTCGTAAGAATTCATGGCTGTAATCCGTGTGTATTCACGTGGCCAGTTTGTCTGTTCTGAGGGACGATACACCGAAGTTTCCGGGTGAAAAAACCCTCTACTACCGTATGAGACTGGCTAACTCATCTTTAGTCCAAAGAGACCAATTGTTGTGTGAACTCCTTGCCAGTGAAACATGTAAACTATAGAAAATTATTACTATAGGTGGAGGGGCTAAGGATTATTATATATTTTGGATTATTTCAATAATTTTATATACTTTTATTATTTCTTCATAATTCTAAAACCCGAGATATCCCATACAGAATTTTTTCAGCCAAAATATCTCTAATAATAAGGATGGTGTTTTCACACCGGATAATAAAATTCATCACCTAAAGGTATTTGCAAACATCCATGAACCCCCAACGGAAAATCCTCGCTGGAGTTCCTCAAGGATCACTAGCCCCAATCCTGTTCAACATTTATATGGCAGACATCCCTCAAAATCCTCTCACATCCACCATCGCCCTTTATGCTGATGACAGGCTATTCTAGCGAAATCTCGCAAACCATATCTCGTTACCAAAAAATTACAAGATACCATCCTGAATCTAGAAAAATGGTTTAAAGACTGGCGACTACAATTAAACCCGCAGAAAAGCAAAACGATACTCTTCACAAGAAGACGAGCATCTCCCAAAGGAGACATCATCCTGTTCAACTCCAAAATTCCATGGAAAACTGAAGCAAAATATCTCGGAATAATTCTCGATAAGCGATTATGCTTCAACAGCCACATCAAGAGCACATGCACCAAAGCTTCAAAAGTTATCTTCCAGCTGTACCCCTTGATCAACAGACACAGCGAACTAAGCACAAGAAACAAAATTCTACTCTACAAGACAGTGATCCGTCCCACAGTTATATACGCCTCCCCAGCCTGGAGCCATACCTCCAAGACAAACGTCCTCAATCTACAAAGACTACAGAACAAATGCCTGAGAATGATTCTGGACGCCCCGTGGGTCATTAGGAACACGCAGATCCACCGGGACATAAATATCCCCAACATCTCTCCACTACTACGCTCCCTAGCAGAGAAATTCTTTATGAAGACATCTATGCATCCAAACCAACTAATACAGCAAGCATGAAACTATGACGGTAATGACCACCGGAAACATAAAAGACCGAAAGCCATTCTAACGCTCAACGACGTGTAATCAATTCTGTCCACTCAGGGCGAGCTGAAATAGCTCACAAATCTCTCCCATCACTGCTCCCGAAACAGACAACAGGGAATATGAAAAGCCATATATGTCCTGAGTCCTGAGTCCCAGTGGAATGCGATGCCGTAGCCTGTTTGTTTGAGAGCGGTTACGCTATCCACTAAGACAACGAGGCTTTAAATGCCTAGTCGAATTATGTTGGGCTATTGAAGTTAAGCGGACTAGTCGCACATCGAGAGGTGTATAATAGATCACGTTATTATTATCTCTATGCGCTTTAATGAACTAAGCAAAAAATCACTGTGATCAATGTACTGCACAACAAACTACTGCACTACGTTTCTTTTATACTGGGAAAAACCTAAATAATTTAAATCAGAGATGGTTTTATTTACTTGGGGATAAATAGTCTTGACAGAGAGACAGTTAAGTACATTATTCGGAGTCTTTATTTTTTCTCTCCGTAAAGCATATAAATTGGCCATTAACATGCACATAAAACTTAATATGCAACGTATACGCATTACGGGCGGTAACGTGTTCGCCAGCAGTGTGAGGGCGGGTGGGGAGAAACCTGAGTTTCTAAGAATGAAATGAAAGATTTGCAGTTTTCATGCGGAAGAGGTATGAAAACTGCAAATCCATCCTTGACTAATATTATTCGTATGAAAGGTCCTCTAATCCCATTCAATACTCAACAATATTTATAAGGATTTTTCTGGTGAAGCTGGAGTAGCTGGTTTTGCCAAAGGATGGGCACCGTTGCTCATCTAAGCGCTTCGGAGACGTCTTCTCTCGTATGAGCACGTGAATTAATAGACTGCATTGAGATCGGTAATGCACCTTCTTCGTTTCTACTCTCTTGCCATATAGACAAAATGGCAGACAGACTGGTATTTTCTCCTAAGATAGGAAACATCAATAAAGCCATATTGGTTCCTAAATGCAACCAAAATTCTTCTTTAGAAAAAGTTGAAGAAGAAAAAGGATTTTAATTCTTATTTGTAAAAATCTAATTACGTAATCTAAAATATTTTATGTTCTTTTAATAAAAAATAACCTTAAAAAAAAGAGAAAAATATGCTTGGAGGACATTTATTTCGAAATGCTTTTACTAAACGAAAACAAAGCGAATTTCTTAGAAAGAGAGAGAAGAGGCTACCCTTGATGTACTTCAAGGTCTTTTCTCTATTAATTCATGTTTTGCGTGTTTGTTTACAGTAAAATACCAAGACCGTTCCTGGTCGTATGAATCTTCCAATTCCAAAACAGAACTCGCTGTTACCATGACAACGACAAGATTAATCTCCACCAGGATAATCACGGTATTTTTTTGTATTATTATTATTCATGAACTGTAAACAAGATTATATTTCACAAACCTTCTGCTTCACTTCACATTCCTATACTTAATCGGTTGTTTTTCAATCCTTTTTTCCCCTTAGGCTTAAGTGAGATGGGAGGTACTCCATAAATGACAAAATTGCGTCATACATTCTTTGCTCTGAGATCAAGTTTAATACTGTAGAATCAGAGGGATTATTATAAGCATGTTAGGAATGAGTCACTTTTAAAATTATCTAATTAAAAGGTGCAGCTGGGTTAACAACTACATTCCTATATGAAGTAATCAGGCTGTTTGTAAACCATAACTCCCACGATCAATTTCTACGCCTGTTTCAAATACACGTGCACAATTTCCCACAGGGGAAGGGATAAAGGTGGATGGGGAGATTTACAGAGGTCTATGTGATGTGACATAACTCGGGATATATCGCTGCCAAGTCTCAATATTCCCTACTTAACAGTATTAACACTTTAGCCTCATCTGGAATTACAAGTATTGTTTAATATCCTGATAATCATTGCACATAAACATAAACACCAGATGACTCAGACATCAGGACTACAATAACAATCTAATGGTTGTCTACAGATTATCTCATAGTATTATGTAAAATATATATTTTACACGACGTACCGGTTGATAGTCACTTCCTATCCTTATAAGAACTGGCTTAAAGGGGCGAAGCAAGAATGCTTTTCATCTTCCCTGTTATCTGTAGAGGACAGTGTAATGGTAAGGTGTTATTAAGCTGTTAAAGCTCTGATCATGGCAGGAGAGTAACAGCAATAGCGGAGCCTCAGTTAGAACTTCGTTAGCTACAACACTGCCATCCAATGGGTGGTATCTGTGTTCACTCAATCTCACCCCACTTCGCACGAAATTACTTGTCACTTCCTAAACCAAAGCTGAATTATAAGGATTATTGAGATGCGATATATTTAATGGTGTTTTAAGTTTACTTTATGTATTATTCATGATACCAATTATTTTTTGTTCAAATTAAAATATAAGAAAGATTTTTATTTATAATATATTCTTATATTTATTAATACTCAGTGTATTTTGCACAACAATAATTATACGCCTCTTTGTTCATGTTTGAACCTGCTGTGAATTAAGCTATTTCGTGACATCTCGATTATAAGAGTCCTAGTGGGAATAAACTAATGTCATCTCAGCCTTGCGCAACAGATTGAAATATGTAAACCATTCGGTAAAGTAATTCATATGGAAATACCACATGGTAGATAAGTGACTTAATTTCATCCTACATACAGCCTAAAGGAATGCAGATAATGGGTTAACATAGAAAGCTGGAATGTTTATATTCATTATTACACTAAGAATTCATTCCTACAAGAACGAATTGCTGAGAAAGAGATACGGTTGTTGATGGAAAAAATTTCAGACGTCATCAAGAGAACGAGGTGCATGCCAAGCACGGACTAAATAGGAATCCGTTGTACATAATTTGCAAGCGCACTAAACAACTATTTTCTCTCTCTCTCTCTCTCTCTCTCTCTCTCTCTCTCTTTCTCTCTGTCTGTCTGTCTCCTTTAACAAACAAGAAAGAAAGAAATACTTTATGCTTGATAACATTACTGAGCAGAGAAAGGTTTTTGAACGTCGTGACGCAAAACTTCGAAACGTTACCCCAATGGAATTTATAAATGGAAAAATCATATACGTTAATGAGCAATAGTCTTATTATTGATCAGTGCAAGGATAAGAGATACTTTGCTGCTTGAAATAAGAAAGAGAACCGATTGGATATTCTCTATTCTGTTGATTTATAGAAGATATATATATATATATATATATATATATATATATATCATAACAAAAAATATTTTTAATTTTTATTTGAAAAATTAAATATCTTTTTTGTTATACATACACTCACATATGGGTATCCGGAGAGTTCATTGAAAAGGCAATTCATCGAAAGACAATTCATTGAATGAACAATTCATCGAATGACAAATCGGCGAAAATGCAATTCATCGAAACAACAATTCACCGAAAATTTTAAAATTTCGAAAATGTTATGAGAAAATTGATCCATTTAAAACAAAAACTTAACCGTGCATAATGAGATAGCAATGCGACTTTCATAGGGAATAATTATAGAACAATATGGTTTCTTATAGTCTTTCTTGTCCGATGACTGTTTCATGTCTGTTCATGTGACTGTTTTGCCTGTTTCCTGGAGGAAAAGCCCACCCATCTCCGTATTATGCCTGCTAACTTACCTTTAGCTGAACAGGACTAATAAAAATTATGCGCGTCGTAAATGGGATTCCAACTACCCAGGTCTTTCTAACTAAACGGCTTCGTTTATACCGACTGAACTATGCAGACTCCATTATTATTATTATTATTATTATTATTATTATTATTATTATTATTATTATTATTATTATTATTATTGCTAGTAGAAATATGCAACTTCAATACAGCCATTATTATAAGATGAATTTTACTCAGATTCGCTATCTATTTGAAATTTTTACAAGAAAATGTCGAACCAGTCCAGTTTTCAATTCAGCTATAGTTGGGCGACAAAGAAATAACGTGTCCAAATTATGTATTACAAAAACTCTCTGACGTAGCGGAATTAGAAGTTGCCAGTACAAGAAGCAGTCTGCATGGTTAAGTTTTTGTTCTAAATGGATCACTTCTAGCATAACATTATCGAAAATTTAAAATTTTCGGCGAATTGTTTTTTCGATGAATTGCATTTTCAACGAATTTTCGTTCGATGAATTGCCTTTTCGCTGAATTTTTATGTAACCCACATATGCATACGCAATATTCTTTTCATTATATATTGTGAGTTCAAGTGTCTCACCATTGGTCTTTTAAATAGAAAAGTGGACTGAAATTCAGCAAAGAGAGAAAAAGATAAAGGGCAAATAGTGATAGACGAAAGAAAGAGGCCTCAGTGTCCAGTTTTAGCTGTTATCCAGCTAAAACGATCGTTTGAGTTTTCACATATTAAAGGAGAAGTCCCAGAATGAAAAAAAAAACGAAAGACGCTAAAAACCTAGCAAGAGTAAACGAAATAAAAATAAAGCAGAAGATTGAAAATATCGTAAAAAGCAGATAATGAAGAAAAAAAATCTGTAAAACACCAATAAACGGATAAAAACGAGAACAGGACGGAGATTGGGGAGATCGCGCCGTATGTAAGCCAATGCAGCCCGGGTTTGTTCAGGCCAATCCCCCACCCACACTATCCTGGAAAAAATCAATTTAGACTAAAGTAAACCGTTTTTCACCTAAGAGGTATCTTTCCTGTTCTAAGAATCGGAGGAAACAAGCGAAGAAATAATTCCTAATTCGTTCATAAATTCTCTTTTCCTCAGTGAGGACATTTTTACGTATTTTAAAAAACGTGCTATTTTAAGAAGTTTATAAAGAAAATCAGATACTATTGTTATTTAAATTACCGGGAATGGGGGAATTGGTGAGGACCACCTGAGAGAAGGATGACATTTGGAGGAAGTTGCCTGAGCACTTCGGGTAACCTGCACCAAATGAGCTGCACTGTGGACACTGGTAGAACAGGTGTGCCCTACAGTTTCAATTCTGTGCCATACGTCACATAATAGGTCGCAAGGTCAGGGGAAAAATTGTGATTTCATTGGGAGTCAATCGAAAGCAGTAAATATCACTTTTTCGTAGTTGTCGGGGTGGGCGTTTCAAAATCAAATAACAAAATTTGCGAAAAGATTTTAGTATTTGTAAACGTTCTTCTAAATAAAGCAATACTTATATTAAGATCAATGTACATTTGTGGATTACATACGATAGTAAAATGAACTCTCCGATAATTTTTATAATATTTTAATTTTTAATATTTAAAGGTGTGTTCACATTTTTAAAATTTTGGAAAGTATTTAAAATTTTTAAATTTATTTTTAAAATTAATATATGAATTACAATTTATTTCCTAGAAAATAATGAAATTATTACTTATTATATTGTAATAAATGTAGTCTTTCCACAAACCTAACAAAAATAAAATAAAAATTATATAAATCTCAAAATTGGTAAAAGTAACTCAATAATACCTCGAATTGAATTTTTTGTAGGACAGTGATTTGTCGACTTTGTTTTCAGAAAATAATTTTTTTTTTTATTCTGAAGAAAGTAGTTTCTTACAATAACATCGACATTAGTTAAATCATAAGCTTCATCTGTTTTTGTATATTAATGAAGGTAATAATGCAAGCGTTTCCATGGCGTCGTATGATTTCTTAGGAAATGGCTGAATTTCAGACAAGGAAAAACCTAAAAGGTTGGGTTAGAATTTTTAAGGAGAAAAAAAAAATGTATGCGGTTTTTAACTTCATTGACTGGCTGTATTACACCAGTTAGATCATTTTCGTTGTCGTTAAATTCAAGTTTTAATATTTTTGTGTTTATTGGATTCATTTTAAGAGATAAAGCTGAGCTGATTCTATAGGTCAAATTATAAATCGTAATAAAATTGTTCATTTTATTTAATTTTTTCTACCCCTTATTTGATTTTCAGTTAAATAAAATTATAAATCTAATATGATAAGCCAAAATTTGAAACGTTTTTATGTCACGTTTTTTGTCTCCAGCTTACCGGCCCAGAACTCGAGGGTTGGGCGCTGTAGGCGCCATAGTCCCCTATAGTATATCTATATATAAATAATATCTATCACTTCATGCAGTTTAATTCATTCAATGACTAATGATTAAAAAAATAGCCATTATAACGAATTTAAATGGAAGAATAAATTGGACATCGTTACTATGTAAAATGTAATATAAATAAACGACAAATTGCCAATTTCAATTTATTTACATAGAACAAAGCATGCTGAATCGGTAATAAATAAATAATCCACCATGTAAATAATCCACCATGCTTCATCCTCTTTGACACTCATTATTTGTTTAAATTTATACAAACTAAAAAATACTGTATTGAATTTTATCTAAATATATATTTAAATTCTTAATTAAATTCAAAAACATTAAAGTATTCAAATATATATTTTTAATAAAATTTAATTTCATATTTTAATGAATATTAATTAAGAAATAAACATATACGTAATTAATTACTATTCATTAGCGATATATATGCAGAAAGAAACAGAAAATGTTATTTGTAACTTACATATACGCTATAATGATGAAATTTAAATACATTGCATGCAGTCTGTAAAATTTGAATCTAATGGATTGATGAACCGTTATGACGAATCTATGATGTCTCCGAGTAACTTATAACTTCACCAGACACGCAGAATAACGGACGGAGCATTTCAAGTATTCATTAGAATTAATATAATCAAAATAATGAAGCAGCCATTAAATATTAATGTAAGATGAATTGACACAAAAACTCTATTCCCGTAGATTACTGTCCTAGTTAAAGTCGAGCAATGGTTCTGCGTCATCTCTTTCCCCAAGAAACAGATCTTAATCCTTCCACAAAGCCTTCAGATTTCTCCTGTAGCAGTTTTACATGAAAGGGGAAGATTTATGATGTCAGTAGTGTAAAAGTGGTCGTGTAGGAAACATTTTTTTGCCTATGGTATCTTAGGAGAGTAGACTATCTTGCTTGTACTGAAACTAATCCAATATTTATATCGATACGGAAAGAGAATTATGTTATAAAACTGCCGGAATTAAGAAGGATTAAAACTAGATTTATTAACTGTGATATGATTAAAATAAATTTTATAAAATCTTTAAGATTCTGTATTGTGTAACGGTGTAATTTGACCTCATCTAGCTACAAAGTTGATACTGCATTGAGTATGTTATTTTATAATAGACTTCTGCAAAAATATAAGTAACATTACGCATGTAATGCTGTGTAATCCATATAATAGGCATCTTTAATTGTTATTAAGAGATGGGATTTTTTAAAAATATATTTTAATCATGGTTGACGTATGCTCAAGTACGGATATGTGTATTCTCTCTCTGTGACATCATAGCTGCAGTCACTTCAGGGAAAAAATCATTAAAAAGGATTCTAATAGACTGTCTCCAGCTACCAATTTTTTTTCCGGGAAGCTCAGTACTTCAGTCCTCCAAAACAAAGAAACCATTTAATGCAGTATAATACTTGATGTAATATTAAATACCTACGACCCCAACAGCCTATTTATTATGGAAAGGATTTATTCTGTATAAAAGCAATAGTTTTAACAGAGCGCATCAACAAAACCGACAATGACTACAGCATTGAATCGCAAATAGTTTAAACTAATATTTTAAAGTAAGTATATTTTAATCTATCATACACCTTTGAACTATTATTTGGTTTTAATTATTATTATCATTTCTTCTTTTATTCCTTCAGGATTGCTAGCTAAACATAACGTTTACCAATCCCTTCGTAGTTTTCATTTACCAAATTTTCCTTCATTTTGAAAATTCTTAAAACAGTGACATGTAAATGGAGTGCAATATAAGAGGAATAATTGCATAATACCGGGTATTTAGCAAGACTGTGAAGGTTAATATCTCACCATGTCTAAACATGAAGATGTCATACTATAATGTCCTTTAAACTTCTCAAAAGATTTAGTATTATATCTATTCTCTAACGCCTTTGATTTCCAAAAGGACAGCCGGTCTTTAACCTTATCCATCACTGACAACTAGCCCAAGGCTATCAGTGATTTCATCAGCGTCCGAGGAGGTGAGTGCGTTATAGAGCTACCGCCGTCTCGTCTAAAATAAAATGAGTTCTACAGTCGATTTTCTTGAATTACACTGCTAAAATCCTAGTTTCAGGAAGAAATCCTACTTGTCCGCACCAACGATCGACTAACTGGTGAAAAAAAAGGCCTAGAAAGAATTCTTCTAGTTGGCGACTAGAATCTAATTCTAATAGTCTTTTTTGTGGCGATCTAGTGTTATGGAAGTAAACTCTATTTCCACAGGACCACACAGGCACTCTAAAACTATTTAACAGTTCGTAATTGGAAATATAATCACATCAACAGAAACATATAAAGTGAGATACAGTATGAATAACTAAAATATGCTTATATGTAAAATGCTTATATGGCTATAAGCATTTTACATCTCCCCTTCCCCTCATATCTTAGCGCTTGAACATAGTCCGTCCGATAATTCAGACAGAACACTGTATCTGTCTGGGTAGTTTAAAATGTCCGACATCCGCGCGAAGATCTATGACGCCGTGTTCTCCATCCTTCTTACTGTCTTCGACTACTTAATTCCGTCGAGCGAACTAGTGGATGCGTCACAAGGCTATCTTTGTGCATTCGCTTTTTTTTTTTTTTTTTGAGGGCTTAAAATATGGACGATGATACTTTACAAATGCAGAAGGAAACTTTCTTTAGGCTTGTTACTCTTGGATTGGATTTAGACTTTGTGCTTAGCTTTCTCGTAAAACTCTGTAGAAGCTAGTAGTTTTATTTGAGCTAGGTCTGTCGGGTTTTTACTTTGGGTTTGAAGAACTTTGGTATCTGCAGTATCACAAGATTTATGCTAATTTATGTAGTTACATATATATAGAAGAATCTTCACTATTTTCAGTATATCAATATATTATATTATATTATATTATATTATATTATATTATATTATATTATATTATATTGCATTATATTATCCTCGAATAAGTTGTTTAAGAATATAAAATATGTATGAAAATAAATTTACATTTTATAAGCATTTCATCTACTAGCTTTCAAAATTTTCCGTTGAGGGGCGCCTGCATCCATCACAAATTATTTTCTCTTTAATGTTAAAAAAACGTTCACTTGAACTGAGCATGCGTATATTTTTCTGATTTCCCAGATGTTTATTTTCATTTTCGAATACCTAACTGCATAATTTTAACATACATTATTTAGTTGCATATTAAATCGAAATCATTGGAAAAAAATTGTTAGATGTTTAAAAATATTGATTTCCCTAGATGAAGGTGCAAAATATTTGTTTATCAGACTTTTTTTTTTAAATATGTTTTTTTATTATTCCCACTTGGGAGATTTCAAGCAATTATGATACTTAACGTAGATCGTACAGTTATATAAAATGTCACTTCATTAACTATAATTTATGCGCTCTGTTATTGTCATTGTAATTAGTATTTCATTTCCCCACGATTAACCAGTTAACGAATCAAGTTCTTTTGTTTGTTTATAGAATCATTTTAGCATAAATTAGAATAAGTAACCAAAAAGTAGTCATTTTTATATAAATAATCATCATTAGCAAGAATTGGAAAATATGGTTGCTAATGGCAACGCACATTACAGACGGCACATGAAGCTTGTAAAAAAAATAAAATAAAAAAATAAAATAAAATAAACATTTGTTCTTTACGCATGCGCATACAGTTAGACTCGCTCATGGATTGTTATCCTTTCTGGTTAATTCTTGCTATACGATTATCGCTTCATAATTGCAACAAATGTTCTCGACAACAGATTCTAATAAGTTTCTGGTGGATTTAGTGAGAAGATAGTTGTAGAGGGCTAATTATCTCTTTGTGTTAAGAACATTCAACGTGTTTGTACTGCAGATTATTCCTTACACCTTAAACCAGAGGCTGTTTTCTGTCACATGTGAAATGCGTGGGGTTTGAACAAATCAGAAGGAAGGCCAAATGTCTGAAGACTGGAAGTGACAGTAAGAGGACACAAACAGATTCACTCCGCTTGTAATATGCGGACTGGATTATGTATAAACGTGTTTATTTTTCCTAGAGGGACTACACTCTTGCCGGGAGATAAGAATAGAAGGAGGTATATAACTCTATTTGACTATAGTAGCGGCAATAGGAATGTCTTCATTAAAAAACACAACTGCATTTGACAAAGTGGGGGCTAATCTAACCTCTAACTCGAGTTCTTTTTCAACCGAAAAAGAGCTAAACGAACTAAACGAAATCACTTGCATTTTATCAGGAAAGAAATTAAATAATTGGCTAATTTCGTGTGCTTGTTTCATTGCGAAGAGAATGCATGGCACTTCATATGCAAGTGTGGGCTGAGAGGGATAGAAATAGACTCATGAATGTAAAGTCTTATTGAGTAATTGAAAATTAAATTAACGATTACTGTATCCATTAAAGTCCTTGATATTATAGTACCGTTCTACTTTCCCACTTCTCATTTAGTCTTTAAGGAAGAAAGCAATCATTACTTATGACATATCGAATTCAGACTTATATACAAACTTTTTTTTTCATTCGCAATATCGCGAGATGGATTAGGAATATAAAGGCCCTGTTATTATTCCGTTACCTATTTCGGTATTTATATTAATTATCGTATATTATATTATATGTTATGTATTATTTTATGTTATTTACCATATATTATATTATATTATATTATATTATATTATATTATATTATATTATATTATATTATATTATATTATTGTATCGTCTTATACATATGGGATACCTGGGTATCTTCGTAGTAACGTACATGACGTCTACAGAAAAAATAACTGCAGATTTTAAGTGCTCACTAGAGGAACTTTTTTCCCTACATATTTCTCAGTCGATCTGTAAAGCAAGCAAATATTATTATTATTATTATTTAGAAAGGTGGTTGGTTTTCTCCCCTTATGAAAACATCGATCGCAGAAACCCACACTAGCATATATAATAAATATTAATTAGGATTAAGATAAGAGAGTGGAATCTGTTTGACAATCTGGTCACTTTCCTTCAGTGACGCACCCAGATGGGGGGGGCAGGGGGGCGTGGCCCTCCCCAAAGAAAAAAGGAAAAAACACTACAAAATTTTCCAAAAATCTTTTCCTAATTAAAATTCTTTTTTTTTTATTTATGTTGTGTCGTGTCTTCTATTTCTATACTACTTATGAATTAGCGATCATTGCAGATTTTCGGTCATAGGTCATACGCGATGCGTAGTGTATTCTCAAATCGTCTACTCAACTCGGGCCCTTCCCCAAGGTTAAATCCTGAGTGCGGTACTGATTTCCGTCTATTCACACCATTCAAAAATATACAAACTTCAGACAATGACGAAGAAAGTTACAGCCGCTAACCAATTTCCTAAAGTTAGGACTAAAGAAATCTCCAGTTCAAATCTTGTATGATTTCCGATTGTTGTATATTATTTGACACTGAACTATTACGTATGGGTTATACTGATTAATATTAATTATTTAAAATTATCATTCATTTAAAATAAACTTTAATAAGCATTTAAGCAGCCTTATAACATCTAGAAAAAAAATTTTATATTAATTTTTATGGACGCTTAATTAGACGAACAGAATTTGAGGTGAATAAGAAAGGAATGGATCAAATAACAATGGCTTTTACAAACGCTTCATCTTAGTTGTCGAATTTAAAGATAATTCTCGGATATGCGAGTAGAAATATCCAGAAAAATATTTCGTATGTCATTTCAACTTAGCATTACTCATATTTATCTTCTGATTTCCCCACCAATGTAGTAGTATCCCCAGGGTTCTGTTCTTTCACCCACTCTCTTCCAATAAATACTAATTAGGATTAAGTATATAAATGACCTGCTCTCACAGACTTCCAATCTCATCAATAGCTTCCGATGACAGTACACTCCATTGCTCCTTTGTTGGACAATATTAGCAGCATTCCTTGTAGTGCTCAACTATTAGAATCCTCGTGATCTACCACGATCGGTGACCTGAACTCAGATCTCCTAGTTGTATCTTAGTGAGACAAGGACAGTCTTGTAAACTTCGATGCAACTAAAGCTCAGTTCTGTCTGATCTCTCGCAAGAAAGAGCCAGCATCTCTTTTTTCTTACCTTCAGTAGTAATACTGTGATATCCAAAAGTGGTCAGATTTCTCTTCTTGGACTGACCTGCACCTCCGCGATCTTTCTTGACACAACCACATTTAAACTATAGTCTCTGTAGCCGCCACAAATTTGGCATACTTTTCCGCACAGGACACTACTTCACATCTTCACAACTGTTAACTCTATACAAAGCTCAAAACCGCCCACCCATGAAATATTGCTCCCATATTTGAGGTGCTGCACCAAAATCCTCTTTATTGCTCGATTCTATCCAGAAGAGGACAATATAGTTGATTGATGATCTCTATCTCAAACCCACTTCAATCCGTCTCACAGACGTTCAGTTTCGGTCTTGTGCCTTTTTCACAGATACTTTCATGGACAGTGCTCTACTTAATTGGCCACTATTATTCCTTAACTCTCCGCCAAAATCATTTTAAAAAGAGCTACTGCTACCCCACCCGTTTACAGTCCACCTCCAAACCCACCGAACCAATGTCACTACCTCTTCTTTTATCCCATCTACTTCTGTCCTTTGGAAGTGTCTCTCCCAGTCTGCCTTCCACAAAGATTACAACCCTCAGCTGTTCAAGCAAAATGTGAACAGATTCCTCCTTTCTTCTATTCCTCTTGCCCACGCATGGCACTGATGTGCTATAGGTCTTGTGGTCTTTCGTGTGTGGATCAAATAAATAAAAAAAATACAGAGGTTCGCCCTTCTGAAATACTACAGTTTCCTTATGTGCCGAATGCGAAGAATAATCTTCCCAATAATCCGAAAATGTTATTTCGTTTTTCCAGCTTCACTTGTTTCTAACGCGTAGAAATACTTGAATAAGGATTAGCCTCATTTCTTTCTCGGATTTGGTTTGGATACTTACAGGTGATAGCGAAAACAATTCAGGCTAAAATAAATCTGGAGTTGAATCCAAAGCTTTTCCTCGACATGTTTAATGCTCGTTGCTATGGTAGCCGACAGATAACAAACCGATAACATATAAATCCGATTGTCAGATAAAGTTATGGGCGATTATTCTAGTTTAGATTTCATCCCCATGTTCTTGCTATTAAAGCATTTTTGTTTCTGCTGATACAAAGTGTTCGATGACCTAAAAAAGTGAAGGGAAAAAAAACCTTTCAAAATATCTTACACGAAATATCCATCTTTGTTGCGTATACAATGAAAAATGCGAGCACAAACTTTTCCTCCTTCCAACTATTTTTTTGTTCTTGTCGTTTGCTGTTCATTATCATGAAATCGATGAATCTTAGTCTTCAAGTAGGTTGCCCGGATGGGCGAGATGTCTAAAAACTGACAACGAAATTCGTTTTGCATCACGTTATATTAAGTTCACGTATTTGGCCCGAGAACTTTAGATACTGGATGGATGACCTTCAAGGTAAATTAATGTCTTCCAGTAAGAGAACGGAACAGTTTTTTCAACGCACTCCTTCTCGTCACTTTGCTTTTTCAAATAGGATAGTGTCATGAGCGAAGAACATTATTTCGTCGATGTAACATCAATTACTAGTTAAGCGGATATGACGTCATTTTGAAAGTGAGTTTCGAAGGGCATTAAGAAAGGAAATCGTATTGATGACAGCTATATATTTAAAAAACATTCAGTAAGCAGTAGGTAGTGGGATTTTTTTTCCCTTTGAATGTTAACAGTTCATTAAAAAATCAGCTGATAACAAGAAAAAATAAATGAAAGATAAAAAAAAACTCTTCAATTAATTGACAGAACTTTTACTGAAATAATTACTTTCTTTGCTCACTCGTTATTCGAAATTTTTCATTTTACCGTAAGTAGTTTCTTAGATAATATTTAATTTACATTCATTTAATAGATAATTGGATTTAATCAGAAACCTTAATTACAAAGTGCTCTAATAATTGTGGTTAAAGAATGATAAAATGATTTCTGAAGAGGAAATGAACAAAATTAAATTTATAACCAGAAGGATTGTAAATAAGCATGAAAACAATCGTGTTTCAATATTTGCCTCTTGGTGATTATCTTAATCAGTCAATGTAGATATCAAGTACTGGCTGATTAAAAATATTTTAGCCAGGAATTATACTCTTTCAAAAATTTACCTCATTTAAAAGTCAAAACTAATTACTTAATTAATATCAACAAATATATTTTTATATATTTTGAACTTTTATACTGCATTAAATAAGTAAATTCAAATATGTTAACTACACCTATTAAAATAATAAATATAAAAAATATATGTTTTCTTTACAAATATTAATCCAATTGAAGCGCCGGTCAGAATTCGAATGGAAGGACAAGATGGTACGTGCATTTATTATTAGTCTCGCGTTTTTGATTAGTGTGATATTGTCGGGACTTCCGAATGATGTTTAGAGATAAGCTTTCTTCTTTTTGACTATTTTTATGATTACACATTGCTTAGCTGTAGACTCTTGCGTGCGTCTAAGGGATTTGTCAATAGACCCTCCTAGGTCGACAGGAACATTCAAAGACATCGGAACATTCCTTCATTGTACACAAGGATGGAGAATGTAAAAGATATTAAGAAACAAGAGATATCACTTGACATTTGAAACGGAATATCCTGGTTGCTCGAATCTCTTCACTCAAGTAAATGACACTGAAGGGAACTTTACACCTGTTCCACCTACAAAGACTCCCTGACAGTTCGATTGTTCGCAGGAAGAACAATCTAATAAAAGACGCAGAACATCGGAAGATGAAATGGAAGATGTAACAACTCGCGAAAATCAAGTCACCCAAAATAGAAAAGAAAAGGTCCCTCCAGTTATCCTTAAAGATAAATGGACCTCAGTCTCAAGATCCCTAGGGGAACAAAATATAAATTTCTCCTGGGCACGAAATACTGACGAGGGTGTAAAGATTCACCCTACCACCGTCACAGATTATCGCAAGATGACAAAAATTCTGGACAACTCTAAATTGTCGTTCCACACCTTCCATCAGTTGTGATGCCCTCAGAGGGTTGGCTGAGGGCATCACAACTGATGAGATCACAGCTGACCTCATCAGTCAAGGATTGACCCCAATCAAAGTCAGTAGAATACTGAGGTCAGATAAAAACCAATGCCACTGGTTGGTCGAAATCTCCAATACACAAAAAAGAATCTATGAAGTTACTGACATTTGTATGCTTAAAATTAAACTGAACCTCTAAGGAAGAAGGCATCGGCAGGGCAGTGCCGAAGATGCCAAAGGTTCGGGCAAGCCCAAAAACTGTGCAAAGCTGCCTACAAATGCCTAAATTCGGTGAGGGTCACAAAACCAACTCCTGCACCAAGCCCAGATCCACACCTGCCTGCTGTGCCAATTGTAGAGGTTCACATCCCTCTAATTAGAAGGGATGCCTTTTCTATCCAAAAAACCATGGATCAGCAAGAACGAACCACGCTCCTCCAAGCAATGACACAAACAACCAAGCAGGTCGCCCTCCACATCATAATACATCACATTCGGCCGCAAGGAAGGCACTCGACCTTCATCCATATCCAAATCATATGAGGAAGCGGTAAGAACTCAGACTCCTTAATCGCAAAAGCAAACAAGCTCCAAACTCACATCAGCTCTAACCTCTTAACTTGCAACAATGTTGCACGAATTAAGCAAAGCAAGCACCTCACCATCTTCCAGAAAGAGATTTTATCTAGACACCCAATCCATATTAACAGCTCTCTATAATGTTTAAAAAATTTAAACCGAATTCCCTCATGATAACAGCATGGAATGCCAATGGCTTATCAAATAAAATTCTTCAGCTGCAAGAATTCCCAAAGAGAAGAGATTCCAGACATAATCTTGATCACTTAATCACACCTCAGACCATCAAACAACCCAAGACTAAGAAGTTATATTCTATATAGGACATACCGACTTAACACAGCTATTTTTATAAAAAAATATTTGAGCCACAATGCGTTGACCAGCCCCTTGACTCTAAACTTTGAAGTGACAGGTGTAGAGGTGCACACTATTAACGCATGCAAACGCAACATCTACGCAGCGTACAATCCTCCCAGCATTCTACTATTGACAGCAGACTTGGACTCCATCCTCGGCTCCACGGATTCCATAATTATAGCAGGAGACCTAAACTCCAAACATACGGCTTGGTTCAGTTCGTCAATCTACTCCAAAGGCCGTACCTTATTCAACTACATGTCACTCAACTCATCAATAGTAGCTGGACGCACTGAGCCCACCCACTACAGCCCATCAGGAAGTTCTGATGTATTAGACATAGTTATCCTCAGAAACAACAAATATCAATACCAGTTGGAGACATTAGAAGAGCTTATCTCAGATCATAATCCCATCCTGCTCAAGCTAGGATTCCAGGATCAGCTCTCTCTCCATCATTCTTTCTTATCATGGGATAAGCTCTCTAAGATTCTCCCAGTCCACATCGGTCCACCACTGTCATTCGCAAAACAGAAGACATAGACCAAGCTGTAAGCAATTTAACTAGGCAAATCAACACATCAATAGCATCAGTCACTGAAACCACTGTCTTCCACGCTTCCAACTGGATCCTAGAAGAGATCATGGACCTGATTAGAGCCAAAAACAAAGCTAGAAAGCGATATCACAAAACTAGAGTCCCGCAGGGCAAAACAACCTTAAACAACCTGAACAGACAGGTTTGAGAAGCCCTCCAGATGCACAGGAATTCCAAATGGGAATCCAAACTCATGGAAATTAACCCAGAAGATAACTCCATGTGGAAATTTGTAAAATATCTTCGTACCAAAAGATAACCCCTTCGCCCTATGAAGACCAGTCTTGGAATTGCACACTCAGATGAAGAAAAAGTAGAAGCCCTAATTGACAATCTGGAATATCAATGCAGCCCATCTTACGTAAACTTAAATATCAATCTTATTTACAAAGTTCATCGTAAAGTTAGAAATGCATTAAGATAGCCTAAGGACCATCATCCCCATATCTCCAACAGAAATAATCAATATTATTTCCCATCTGAAGAATAAAAAGGACCCTGGCCCTGACGGCAATACCAATAGAATAATAAGGCTACTCCCACGGAAAGCTATAATTCATCTAGTTAATATTACCAGTTTCATTTTTAGATTCCAGTACTTTCCCACAGATTGGAAATTTGCTGACATTATACCTCTGAATAAACCTGGTAATAACCCACAACTTTTCCAAAGCTACAGGCCCATCAATCTTCTTTCCTGCCTCGGCAAAGTAACAGAAAGGGTCATCCTATCAAGACTGCAATCAGCAGTGGACAAACAGAAAATAATTCCAAATGAGCAATTTGGGTTTCGCAAAGCTCACAACACACTACAACAAATTCACCGACAAACAAAACCCAACACCCATGGTTTTAACTGGCACCTTCACACTGCTGCTGTATTTTGATATGTTGCGAAGACCTTTGATAAGGTCTGGCATCAAGGCCTTATCTTCAAACTAATTGAAAACAATATTCTAATTATACTAGTGAAACTCATATATTCATATAAAAATGAAAGATACATGCAAGTAAAACTCAACAGAATTGTGTCATCAAGGCTCATAATTCTGGCGGGAGTACCTCAGGGTTCTCTTCTGGCCCCAATACTTTTCACAACTTACATGGCAGATATCCCTCTCAATTCTAGACCAACCACTACGGCCCTTTATGCTGACAACACCGCTATTCTAGCAAGGTTGATCAGCCCTCGCCTAAAAATCACTAGACTCCAAGGAAGTATCAATGAGCTAGCAAACTGGTTCACCAACCGGAGGATTCAAGTGAACCGCCTCAAAAGCTCAGCCATGCTGTTTTCTAGGATAAAGGTCCGCAATACAGAAGACATCCTTCTCTCTGGTCATACGATCCCATGGTAATCAGAGATCGTGCGGTATTAATGGATAAGAAACTCCTTTTCAACAAGCACATCAATCTCATTGGCTCCAAATCTTTCAAAGTAATAGCACAGCTCTACCCATTGATAAACCGCAAGAGCAAATTGAACGTACATAATAAATTGCTACTTTATCGGATGGTAATACGTCCAGTCATTACCTACGTCTCACCAGCATGGAGTCACACTTCAAGATCAAACATTTCGAAATTGCAGAGAATCCAAACCAAATGCCTTAGGATGATCCTGGATGCACCATGGTTCATCAGAAATTCACAGATTCACCGAGAAACCGGCATCCCATACACCTCCCCCTTTCTTCGTGATCTTGCAGAAAAATTCTTCGTGAAGTCAAGTTCACATTCCGACCCACTGATCGTACAAGCTGTCAATTACAATGAGACTGATTACTACAAACACAAAAGACCGAAGGCTATTCTTCTCTCAACTGATCATAGCTAACACAACTGCCCCCAGAGGGCGAGCTTAATTGCTCGCAAATCTCCCTTTCCCAAACAACTCTCATTACTGATAAAGGGGAAAATGAAAAGCTCTAGTGCTTCACCCATCAGTAACGTTAATGGTGAGATGGTAATCCAATTGAGGGTGGTTAAGGGAGGGTAATGGATGGCAATGAAGTCTTAACTGAGGCCGTTGCCCTGGGACGCTGAGTTTCGTTCTCTTAGGTTTCTTCCGAAATTTTGCTCCCGGTGGGCTGGAGCTTAGATTTCGGGGGAGGGGATTGCCCTGAGAAGGCATTTTGAGTCTCCGGGAAGGGTGTTCTCTGGCATGGCCCGGTGAGGGGCTGTGTCGGTGAATGCTTTTCCCTGGATTATGAGCGGTTCTGTTCGGTGGTGGGGTGAGCCTGCCACTGGGTAGAGCCAAACGCTGAGAGTTCTCAGTGACAGGGTGAGCCTGTTACGTAGGAGAACAACGCTGAGTTTTGATCCTTCGGGGTCGCTCCACCCCATCCACAGATTTTCTTCATTCAGAAGAAGGAATAAAGACTCAGTCCATCTACCCCACCCCATGCCGAAAAAAAATCCTGTTGATTTAATTGTATGCTTCTAGGAAATTGTAGCATTGACTTTCTTTTTCCTGGAATAGAATTTTGCACTAAATATCAGATGCTACTTAGATGTTAACTTCTTCTATGTAACTGTATAATCACATTAAGAAGTCATTTTTTACCAGAAAAATAAAGGATAGAAATCATCGTAATTTTTAGAAATTTTTAGGGAACCTGGACTAAAGGATTATGTAAAAATTATTTCTTGCATTGAAATATCCGAGCACGTTTGCAAATAACGTATGCTCGTGTAATTATAATAATAATAATACTTCATGTGAAGCGAACGGTTCTGATTTACGTGAACTACGGTGTCATTTTTGTTTATTTACATCAAGTGAAATTTACAGGACAACTAACTGTATATAACAGTTTTAGTCTTGACCTCTATGAAAATGATACGATATACATTTAGTCGAATAAATACCATGATACGAAAATATAATACCCGTGAAGTCAAAAGGAACGTGTAGTAGATTTTTATACTCTATCTTAAGCGAAACAAGTATCCATTTTACTATCCACCTACATTCACAGCAAAGATATTCACAACAAATACATATTATCTGTTTTCATAAAACACTTCTGAAGCACTGAATAATCTCCAGCAAAATTTAATGGACAGCTTTTCGAGGCGCGGATGTATTATTGAGTACCACATAGCTTGCCAATAAACTTCGTGGAGCCAGATGCATTGGTTACTTTATAGACACCATCCGTTGAACTTTTAACGCTTAGGAGATAAAACTACTTTCATCTCATCACACAGCAGCCAGGGGTTTCACTAAAGCCTCTTAGCAAGAGTATTTGTCTCTATGAAGAACTGCTTTTTCTTTACGTTCGGAGGAAACATAATTTCTAGAGTGAATTTTTAATGCACAAAGTTGGAAAACTGCAATCCAAAAGCAGCAATAAATGTTTTTTTGAAATATTGATAAGGCCTGTTCAATTTACTTATTTATTTAAATATTAAGGTGTATAAATACTATGGCTAATTTTTTAAAACTGTTTTTAAATTATTTAATATATTTTATTTATTTTGTTTATTCTTTATATGTCAATTTATTTTTTATAGGGTATTAAGATGTCTACATCTTCTGTGGCTCTTCGCATGGCTTTTGCCTTTCATCTTCTCGTATTGTTTGTTGTTTGCTCTGGCATACCAGTCAGCCAGTCAAGTGAAAGGTAAGTAGGGCAGTTTTAAATCCCCCTTTTACGATATAACTTTTAGAGAGTTTTCTAGAGTTAAATTAGTTTTAGTGAACTTTTTGTCGTCGGCAACTAGAGGACGCTATAGGTCATGTACAAAAGATACCGGAGAACGAGAATATAAAACATTTGTTAGTTTTCTGCGAGTAGTTTTCAAATGTCTGTCTGAATAGCAAAAGTTTGCAGAAGATAAAATTACAGTACTTTTCTAAACTCACGGAATCCATAAATTAATTATTCATATGTTTTTTCGTACTCATCAGTAGAAACTTTAAAATTGCAGAGATGAGGAACGAAAGTGAAATATATAAATAAATAAAATAAATATAAATTAGAACATAAAATACTGAATATTTTCGCTACAGTATTCGATTAAAATAATTTTTTTTGTATATTATAAGTATAATTAATCAGCGATATAATTCAAAATCTAATGTCATCATAGACGAAACTGGAATTCGCAACTGATGACCCGAACTATATGTCATCGTTATCGAAGCTGTATGTAGTTAATTAGGCAGTAATTAATAGCATGATTTATTGGGAAAATAAAAGACAATTTCAAAATTAGGATCAAGAAGGAATTGTTTGACTCCAAAGAGATGACTTTATCTACAGTTAACTTAACGCCTTTCTCTCCGTCAAATCCCCTGTTGTATTATTGCTTTTGACCTCCTCTCCTTATCTTGTATTTTCAGAACCTTTCTTACGTATACATCGCTTATCCAGGACTGAAAGGTTAATTAAAAATCTGGAAATGAACGAATTATGCTAATCTCGGACAGTTAAGTCAAGAACATGACTCAACACACAAGTGTAATTAATGGTGTGCATGGTTGAATGTCATTAAATGAACACAGTTTTTAAAGAGGCAAGATATTACACTTAAGTATAAACTTCATCTTCTGACTATCCAACTATTAACGTAATAAAAAAAGTTATTTGCATGTGAATAAGTACGATAATTTATTAATAGATTCGATAACTCTGATTAAATTATTGAAATCTGTTTCAACTTTAAAGCAGGTGTCGCTAATGTCACTGGCAGAAAAGTATGACGCAAGATGCATTTAATGATGTAAAAGAATTTTTTTTTTTGCTTTGTTTTGTTTTTTTACCCACGATTAAAGAGAGCGATAGAAGAATCTGGACTATTTAAAATCACTATAA